>NC_083716.1:176460216-176763246 GCF_028564815.1 Eubalaena glacialis | reverse complement strand
GGAGCACAAGTGTGGGTGTCATTTTCCCAGGAGTCTGAGAAATAAAGCATCATGTCTGAGCCATTGCATTCAGCAATTGCACTCACATCCCTAATCCTATTTCAATTTCTCCATGGGATTAAATTCTGCCAACATATTTATTTGCACTATTGTCATTACATAAACTGCATTTTTTCCCAATCATTTTTCATCCTGATTTCCATTTTTCATTTCATGTCTGTAGAAAATCAGGGAAATAAAGTAGCCAAGGGTGAGAAGCCATTTAGAACAGGCAGGAGAGAGCATGCTACCCTTAAAGACAATCTTTTCGGGCTCTTCATTTCACAGATGAATAAACGGAGGCTCAGAAAAGTTAAGTTATGGAGGACTCCAGAGCCCTGGTCATGTCCTGTGTGCTGCTCTTGGGGTTAGGGTCTAGGTCCTGTTCTCTGCTGGCCTTTAGGACAAACACTCAGATGTTCTACTGTCTTGTGTGTACTATCTCAATTTAATAAAAGGGTAACTCTGCCCTGACCCTAGCAGCACAAAGGGAGAATTAGGAAGTATGACGCTATTTTCCTCCTACTTATAGTTGGCCTTCAAACAGGAAGCCCATTGTATCAATAAACCTCAGGGACAGAGCCAGTGTAGACTTTGATGGAAGGGACAGATCGGTGCCTGTACTGAGAGCAAGATGGTACAGAGGTTTTGCCTCCAAATGACTTAGGCTGCACCTGGCAGCCAGAGAATGGGAGAACTAGATCAAAGGATGTCAGATTTTCTGTGTATCCAAAGCCAGGCACAAAACCAGGCCCAAGACAGTACCCACTGTATGCTTCCAATTATAGGAAAGTCCAGAAAAGACAAAATAATCTAGATTGAAAAAAAGCAGATCAGTGTTTCCTTGGGACAGTGTTGGGGGAAGGATTGTAGACAGGTATGAGGAGTCTTTTGGTGATGAAAATAGGTATATTTTGATTTTGGTGGTGGATATATGGTGTATACATATGTCAAAATCAATCAAACCATTTACTTAAAATGGGTGCGTCTTATTGCATGTAAACTAAATCTCAATAGAGTTGGTTTTTTTAAAAAGAAACCCAAGCACACTTTCGGGAGGAGAATCTGACATTTGCCCCTGGGAGGAGCTGGGCGGCAAAGCAGGAAGGAGAAGGCGTTGGCCTCAGAAGTTCTGTGTCTGAATCCACAAGCTCTCCTTTGTTTCCTGCATGGCCTTGGAAGAATCACTTGATTTCACTGACCCTCACTTAACTGGTCTTTTAGAAGAGAAATAATTTGAGTTATTATACAAGTACCTAACAGACTTTGGTATAGATAAAAGTTCAGTTAATGCTTATTATTAAATATTGTTGTACTAACCCTGGTTAACCAAGCATTCTGTTCATGCCAACTCCTTGGGAGCACCATGCTGGATTCTAGGGTTGCCACACAATAAGACACACACCCCTACACCTACACCTCTCATCCTTTAGAAGGTAATCAAAATTAAAATCATAATGAACACTTAGGGAGCTTTGGCTCCAGCCAGGTATTAAACACATTTCTTGTATTATTTCATTTACTACTCACAGGAATTATATGAGATGTGTTTTATTTCCATTTTAAATACACAATGAGAGGTAAAATAAATTGTCCTAATTTACCTACTTGGTAAGAGGTAGAGCCAGAATTTAAACCTGGGTAGTCTAAATGAAGTCTATTTATACTCAACCACTGTGCTCTACTGGTTCCTTTGCAGGCTACTAAAATCCCATCCTAAAAATCAAGATCAAAGTCAGATCAATTTCAAAGCCATTATCTGCTGTTATGGATGATGCCTAGGGAGTAGGAATGTGGGCTCCAGAAGCCTTCCTTTTTTCTTTCCCTCTTTCTTTTACCATCATAAGGGGTCTTTGCAATGGCACTGCCATTGGGTGGCATCTGCAAGCATTAGCCAAAAATCTTTGTAAGAAATTATCACTAATGGACCATTTTTAGAATACTAATATCTTTTTTCTCTCCCCGAAGAGAAGTAATTGACTTCATTCTCAACTGAATTGAAAAAAATGTGAACCAACATTTTTTCAGCATCTGATGTGCCAGTATCTTTACATATATTACCTCATTTAATATGCACCCCCCGATACACACACACACACACACACACACACACACACATACACAATGGAGCACATCTTGTTACTCCACATAACAGAGGAGGAAATCAAGGGAGGCCAGGTTACTTGTTGAAGGTCATAAATTTGAGATAAAGCAGGATTCACACTTCCTGATTTCAAGAGCTTCCAACTTAACAACACTGCTTCCCAAGTTAATATCCTCACCAAGGCCTTTTATGAATATGAGCTTAGGAGTCACAAAGACACAGGATGAACCCAGCTCTGAAATTCATTATCAGTGTGACCAGGCAAGGTTCTTAAACTCTCCAAGCCTCAAGTCCTTGTTTGTAAATAGGGATCATAAAAAGACTTCTCAGAGATTGTCGTGAGGATTAAATGTAGAGTATCTATGAAGGCATTTAACACAGTGTCTGGCACACAGTAAGTGCCCCAGAACTGGAAGCCATGCTTGATGCTCTGGACTTGCCACATTTATATGAGGAAGCTGGAATTGAACATATGTCGCTTTTTATTACTTTTAAGAGTGATTTTGCCTTATCTCTTCCATATACTTACTTTTTCTTTGTGCTCTGTAATGTTTTGCTCAGTTTGGTTGCCAGTTTCTGAAGTCCTTTGGCATAACTGATTTCCAAATTTGCCCTGTTAGCAAAGGGATAGTTGTTAGATAGGATACAATGGCTGGAAATCAAGCAAAACCACACACACACACACACACACACACAGACACAGACAGACACACAAACATATGAAGGAGGACTCAGGCTGATAATGCAATGAATAAAGAGATGATTTGTCTACTATAAGGATTCTCCTGTCCTAGGTGTAATCTTTAAGGATATCCAAGAGAA
Organism: Eubalaena glacialis; assembly: GCF_028564815.1. Lineage (NCBI taxonomy): Eukaryota > Metazoa > Chordata > Mammalia > Artiodactyla > Balaenidae > Eubalaena > Eubalaena glacialis. The sequence continues at coordinate 176,760,281 of NC_083716.1, read as the reverse complement.
TCCTACAAAAGGAGAGAAGTTTTCATTTAACCTTCTTGTACACTAGTGTTATGGGTTGAACTGTATTCCCCCACAAAGGTGCTTAAGTCCTAACCCTGCTGTCTGTGAATGTGGCCTTATTTGGAAATAGGGTCTTTGCAAATAATCAAGTTCAGATGCAGTCACTAGGATTGGCTAGAACTCAGTATGGATGTGTCCTTATGAAAGGGAGAAATTTGGGCACAGTCACACACACACACACACACACACGGAGAATGCTGTGTGAAGATGAAGGGGCAGAGATTGGGATGATGTATTATAAGCTAAGGGATGCCAAAGGTTAATCGTCAGCAGACCACCAGAAACTAGGAGAGAGACACGGAATAGATTCTCCCTCACAGCTCTCGGAAGGAACCAACCTGACCAAACACATTGATCTCAGACTTCCAGCCTCCAGGAATGTGAGACAATATGTTTTTGTAGTTTAAGCTACAGTAAGAGGCTGTAAGACTGTAAGTTAAGTAACCCAGTCTGTAGTACCTTGTTATGGCAGTCCTAGCAAACTAATCCGGCTACTTTCTTACTTATCCTGAGACACCAGCACCATCAGACTAGCTCTAGATTATAATAGCTGGCAATACAATAATTCATTATGATGGAATTAACCAAACAGTAACTTTCTAATGGGCCAGCATGAGATTTAGAAAATGAATTCCCATTACTTTCCATGCAGGAGAAGACTGAGTAGGGAATCTGGGCATACCCTCCCAAAGAAAACTTGGTTCTTTGGATGGATTGAGTCACTCTTATCTTAAGCTGATTTTTCCATGTCCTAATTTAGGCCCATCTATAGCTAAAATGAAGACACATTTTTATTCATTTCACTTTTCAATGAAAATAATAAAAATGTAGGATATTAAGTTCAATTTATGCTACTTTTTTCATCTTAATATGGACCAGAGAGTCTTTGTTGCATATTTTTCAGTCTTTTAATTCTACTTTTATTATAAAACATCATTAGAATTATTTGTGACTCCATTTCATTTGGGGAACAATCCCAGGACTCTCCAGTAATTAACTTAATCCTTGGATGTTTTTATACAAATTAGACTCAGTGTTATAGACCAAAAAAGGAAAGACCTCTTTTATGAATGGAACCCAGAGATCATGGGCTATGGACCTATCGCTAAGTTTCTATTCATTTTTCCTCTTTAGTACAGCTGTGCTCCAAGTTATTTTTAGCACCTTTTAAAAGAAGGAAAACCATTGTAGGATGCATGTTAAGGCCTAGGTACAGAAAATACCCATTTGGCATCAGGCCTTGGCCAAGTATAAGAAAAGGTTAGGGCAAATATTTTAAAATAATGAAGACGGTCAAGAAATATCTCATAGTGTTTTAAAAAAGATTTTTCTGCTCTAGGAATATGTGGTGATTGATGAGAGAAAGGCCTGGTCAGCAGCAAGCTGGGAGAGACCGCCACCCTCAATGAACTTGGGTGCTCTAGAATCCCAAGAGAACGTTACGGCTCAGTAGGGTGGCTTTGGGCAACATTAAAATGAAGTAATCAGACCTACCTCAAGGGGGTTTATGATAATTAAAATGTGGTAATCACCCAAACCCAACAGGGGCTCAAAGACTGGAACGATTTTTATTGATTCGCACGATCTGACCCCTGGCTCCCTCTCTGATTTCCCCTCCTACTAGCCATCCCCTTGTTCACGGTACTCTTGCTTAGTGGCCAAATGTCATCCTGCCTTAGGGCCTTTGCACTTGCTGTGGCCTCTGCCATGTATTCCTTCTGCTACATAACCCCATGGCATTCTTCTTCATGTCAATCCCAACAAGTCTTGTTCAAACATTACCACCTCAGAGCCTACCCTATCGAAAAGAGCATTCTTGTCACTATCTCCCTACAGCTTTATTTATGCCCTAGCATTTATCACTATCTTACATCACATAATTTTTTTAGTGTGCTTCTATGAATACCCCTAGCGTGTAAGCTCCATAAGAGTAAAGATTTTGTGTTGCTCATTGCTATATCCCGAGGCCTAGAACAGTGCTTGCCATGTTATTGGTGCTCAGCATGTATTTCTTGAATGACTGAATGAATGGACTTCCCATCAGGTCTTGCTTAGAATTTTTAACCAGTCTCCACTACAAGTCTGTTCTCATTTCACCACTTTTGAAAACTTTAAACTGCTGAACTATTTAAATTCAGTCCCACAAGTTTGAGGTATGCTCAGCTCTGATGTCAGCGTACATGGCTTTCCAGCACTTGCAATAGCTAGACTCATAAACCCTCTCCTAATCCGTCTTTAACCAGAGGGTTCCTTAGGACTTTCCTTTCCAGCATTCCATTCTTGCTTGGAAGCAGCACATAGAACATTAAATATGATGATGCATTTGTCGTGCTCAGCTGGTGCTGGGCACCAAAAATTTCTTAATAAATATTAATTTTTCTAATATTATTATGAGTATGTATCCAAAAGGATCTCTAAACATTCAGAAATATACAGAGATGGGGAGAAGCGGGGGAAAGAATGCACATTTTCCTCATCCCTCAGCTCTAGAACAATCCTGAATGGCTTCCCACAGGAAAGGGAATGCTGTCAGGCACAGCCTCTTCCTCAGAATTCAGTTTCACTTTTACCCTGTTCTTGCAGGTCCTACAAAATGGCTCAGAGGCTAAGCAGAAATAAAACGGACAATGATGAGAGGGAAGTGTGGCATTCCCTTACATCGTTAACTTAATCTGATTCTAGAAAAAAGTTGGGCTTTGGTGTCAAGAAAGGGAGAGGGTCCTGCTCTCTTTGAATTGATGGGCTCTTGTTTTGAACCTGGCTTTATTCTTGAACCCCCGTATTTCTGTTGGCTTTCTCTTAAGTACAGTAGAAAACCAGCCTAAAGAGAGGCAATTACCACACAGCATTTCTTGCTTCAGAGCAGTAAGAGGATGTGTAGTTTTACAGGTTGGTATACAGCTTAAAAATTCTTGTAATCCTACCCATGAAGTTCGTGTCCAAACTGTGCTCTCTCTCCCAACAAATGTGCTGCCATCACCTTTGTGACATGTTGCTGACGCTTGACCTTGTGTGTTCTGTCTACACACAAACTAGTGACATCCAACATTTATTGTATACAATGTGCCAGGCACCATTCTGAGTGTTTTAAGTACATTTCCTCATTTAACCTGCAATACCTCCCATCAGGAAGGCACACTTACTCTACCCATTTCATGGAGGGGAACACCAAGGCACAGAGTTTAGTCAGTAACTTGCCCGAGGTCATTCGTGGAGAAGTGACCTCTGGGATTCAAACCCTTGTCTGGCTCAAGAACCTGCCTGCCCAGCACTCTACTCTCCTGCCTCTGAAACTGCCGGGAAGCAGCTGGAGAAGGAGAATTGCGGGGGAGTCAAAGGCAAGTGCTTTTTAAAATTGACACCGCCTCTCCCTTTGCCTTTAATTGTGGTGTTCTGAATCACCACAACTCTGGTGGCTTAGCAGCTAGAAACGGGATCCACAGCAGCCTCTGTGTAGACAGAACGAGCTTCCCGGGGCTTCTTCCAAAAGCATCTGTGCAGTTCCTGGACGTGTTGAGGGTCTAGAAAAGTGGGGAAGAGGGGGCTCTGATATCAAACGTCACCAAGGTAGCCCTCTGAGACCAGACACGGCCTCTCTGAGCAGCATGATTGTACCCTTCACCTCTGCCTTCGATACTATATCGGTGACCCTAATATACAAATATTATATATATATTACGTATTATATATTTCATATTTAAAACCAGCTTTAGAATCAATGAAGCAAAACAGGCTGCAATCATTTCCTCTTGCATTTTCAACCCTAATGACCATTTCAGAATCCTCAGCAGATTATCCCACACATGAGAAGGAAATGAAATGAAAAAGTCGGGAGGATGAGTTCGGATACGTGAGGAATGGAACCCGTCACTAGGCTTCTTTTCTGGTGAGCTTGCCTACAACTGAAAAACTCTCTGGCCTCTGACCCTGAATGGCCTTCATCTTAGCACAGGTTAATGGGTAAATTCCTCCCCAGAGGGAAATCGCTCTAAGAAGCCATGTTCCAACTGGCAAGCGTGGAGAGAGCTGTCACTTTTGTAAGTCGGAATAAACACTGCCCTGTGGCTCATCCGTGCTTAGGGTCTAATGAAGCAGAATATATAGCCTTTCAGAATTCCTGCTAAACAGAAATGAAAGGACAGAGTTCAAAAGGGACACCTTTTCCCAAGGCAGAGGTGGCAATTTGCACCTCCAAGCACACTGGTTTCTTCTAAGGGAGCTGCTTTATCATGGTTTCTGGCCTAAAAAGCACCACATGCAAAAGAAGTGAAGAAAGGCAGAGCTGACCTCAAACTGAGACGTGGAATTTTTTTCCCCTCATTAAAATAATCAGAAAAGAGTTTATAAGAACATTGAGCTTAATGTTCTAGCCCTACAGCTACTACACCTAATAGGAGTTGAGAATCTCTCTCCAAGCAATTGTCTTGACACATGTGAAATTGATGATGTATATTTCTTTGGATGGGTAACTCAATCTCAGAATATTCCGGTGAGTCTTAAAGATCCCTAACCAGGGAAATGGCATGCACTCACTTTTAATCCATTTATATTCTAATTTCCTCTCAGCATGTGGAGGCAGGTCAATAAATTTTCATTAGTAATAATGAAGACCAAACAATAAGTCAAAGACTAACATTTGTCTTAGATTTGAAAATAAATTATATTTATATTTTTGAAAGAAAGGAGAGATAGAAAACATCAGATTCAATATTTTAGACAGACCACAAATTAAACTGTAAGACTGTAAGTGACCAGGTAATAAATTTTAGAGTACCATGCTCTAAGAAAATTAAGATGATAAAAAGTGATAGAAAACGAAAACTGTAGCTGGCCCCTGTGTCTATGAGGAATTAATTGAAATTGAACTAAGGCTCTCTCAAGCTTGAAAACAGCAGGTGACTGAGCCCTCCCTTTACTATGAATTAAGAAGAAATTTTAGTAATCTGAAAATCTTTGCAGTTTCACACCCCGGTCTCTGCCCTCCTACTTTCTATCAGCAACAGCTTCTTGGGGCCTGGTATGCTGACATTTTCCACCCAAGCTTTATCAGTTTGCCTTTTGAAAGAGTCACAAGCTCATACAAATAGCCTGTGTTTAAAAGTTAGTTATTAACAATTTGAAAGACATTTTTACACAGCAGCTCTGTTTCTCGAGCGGTTAGGTTCTCTGGCTAGCCCACAACGCCCACTTCGTCATTACTCATTGCCGTAATTCTGGCTCCTGACAACAGTATAAAAAAGGATAAATGGGAGGATGAGACCTGGAGGTCTCCCTGTCTTGGGCCAGTCTGGGAGTTCCACTGAGTCACTGCTTACTTCCGGCCCAGGGAAGGCACAGCTAAGGTAGGTCTAGCATTTCAGATCCTCTGTGTCTGTTAATTCCTGAACTGAGTGAGTTTATGTGGGGTGGGAGGGAGTGTTGTCATGGGGGAAGTCAGGTAAAATGGACAAGAAGAGCGGCTTTTTAAACTTTTTAGCTGGAAAACAAAATTTTATACAGCATCCCACCATATCATATAGATATTATGTTCTGAATAAGTGGGAACAAGAGTGACAAGGGCTCTGAGCCCTGCCCATTTAATTTCTTCCTACCCCCTGAAGTGGCCCTTGAGAGCTCCCCACAGACCCCTGTGCTACCAGGTTTGAAAGCCACTGAGCTTGATGACCGCTGGTGTCCCTTCCCATAGAAAACCCTCTGTGAAGGGAGATGGGCCAGGACCCCGAGTGTGTTGGGACTCCCACAGCAGTGCCCCGAAGTGCCTGCCCACTTGGAAGATGCCCTTACAACAAGCCTGCGTAGAGCTGGGTAGAAATCAAAATGTGTCACCTTCTCCATACCCCTATCTGTATATCAGGGGTAGATGAGAGTATTCGCATACTGCACTGGGTTCTGAGAACTTAAGTAAAAGAGACCAAGGATCAGACACATCTAATGCAGTGCCTGATCTGTAGACGGTACTGGATAAATGGTCTCTTCTGTGATTTTATTATTCTTTTCTAGCTTTTGTTCAAAATAACATTCTATACGTGATGTAAGTAAATTTCTTTGACACACTCATTTATTGCTCCTTGTAAAGAGCTTAACTTAAACTTCTTAAAAGTTATGAGTGCCTGAAGGCACAGAGTCACTCATACACAAATGCATTCATTCCCTCAGTGAACATCTATTGAATGCCGGCTCTGTGCCAGTCATGTGGGATACAAAGACCCTCAAGGAGTGGAGGAGACAGACAAGTCAACAGAAAGTAACAGTGTAGGCAGTAGAGCGATAGCAGAGGTAAGCACTAGTTCTGTACATCTCTGAGGAGTACTCTTTTGACACTGGGGACTGGAGTCTTGACTTGAAGACCCACCAGGGTGGGGTGACTGAATCTTGAAGAATGCATTGAGTGGAGGCTGGCAATGCAGGTGAAGAAGTGTCTGCCGGGCAGTCGATACAGCAGGTACAAATGCCAGGACCCATGGAGGCGGGTGGGAGGGATGGCAGGGAGCCATGGGGGGTGATTGCAAGTGGTTCTGTAAGCAGTGACTGTAGGTAAGATGGAGAGGTGTGGGGTCATGCAGAGATGGAGAGAGACAAGCTGGATAGGAAGGCAGGGCCCAGATCTCAAATTTCCTTTTATGAAATACTACGAAGGCTGAATTTTATACTAAAGGTCATGGGAGTCTTTGAAGGGTCTTAAACAGGGTCCTGGCCACAGAGTAGAAGATGTATTAGATGATCCCTAGTTGAGGCAACTTGCTTGGACTAGAAAAAGGAGATCCTCTGAAGGGACGCAGCTCTGAGCCCATGTACCAGACTCGAGGGTTGAGAGTGGATTAGATGTCTGCCTTCACTCTGCCCCTCAGCCAGGTGATTTTGTGCAGTGTACAAACTGCACAGCTGCAAGGCAGTACCCCAGGCAGGAGGACGGGTTGAGAGTTCTGTCAGAACAATGGCAGAGGCCATGAAATGAAAAGAAAGCTATAGGAATACGAGGTGTTTGGAAGAGAGAAATATACAGACTTGGTCATGAGTTGAGACAGAAGAAGGGGTCATGGGTGGCTCCGAGGTACTGGGCTTGATTGGGTGGGCAGAGGTACCAGTAATCATGGTTAAAAATCCAGAAGGAGTACCAGCTTTCGGGAAAAGCCGATCAACTCTGTTTTGGATAGGCTGCCTTTGTGGTTTCATGGAACATCCAGCTGGAAATGTCCAATAGACTGTTGGATATATGGTTTGAAGTATGGATAAGACATACTGCCTAGTAATGTACATATGGGAGCCATCAATATGCAAAAAAAGAGCTGAAGTTATGGGAATTAAGATCACTCAGGCTATGGGTAGACTAGAAAAGGTAAGAATTTATCAAAGATTTCATTTTAATCATTTATCTTTCGCTGACAGCATCTGCAATGAATTGTAGATGGAATAATGACCACTACACTTCCTTCTTTGTTTTTTTCTTTTCTTTTCTTCTATTTTTTAATTAAAAAATTTTTTTATGTCCGGAGTTGTGGTACTTGCCGTTTGAAAACCTGACCTTAAGTTTCCTTAGAGAGAAAAAATTGACTTTCCCCATCAAAGCCTGTTCAAACCTTAGCTGTGAGGGTGCAGGGAACCAAACACTTAAATAGTTTCTGGAAATGTGCCTTTGTCTTTTTGAATCTGATCTGTGATTGTGTTGAAATGAACCTGATGACTTTGACATTAGGCATCTTAGGAGGTGCTGTGTGTTTCTGGCTAAATCTGAGTTACTACTATAAAAAAAGAAACTGGAGAAACTAATTGGAAAAAAGAAGCTAAGCAATACCATGAATTGCAGAATTTCCAGGCAAAATGGTGTTTCAATACCAACACTTTTCTATCACCACCAATTAGAACAAATGCAAGAAGGCAGCTGAGATTGGAAATAAAACATTATCTGGTCTCAAAGCCTGATTGGGATGCAGTCCCTTGTAGCCACAAGCTAATACAGAAGTGTTAGCAGAACCACATTCCAATGGATTCTTAAGCAAGGTGTCTGGAATTGTTAATATACAACAACAGTAAAGACCCTGTTCTAATAATGCAGATGTAATAATAAGAAAATAAACCCTTAACTATCTTTCATTTATTTATTCATTCAATCTACAAGGATTTACTGAATGCATTGTATGTGGCAGGTATCCTTAAGCCCCATATGCCCCCTCACTAAATCTTTCATTATATTGGCCACTGGATTTGCCTTCATGATTTTCTATGTCACAGACCTCAGCGGAAATGCCTGCTATATATATTCCAAGAGTACTCTTTTACTTGTCTGATGGAGTTTCTCATTAGTTGCCTATTGTCTAAGTAATATGATAGTTTCTTTTCAAGAGTACTAGCTTTCTAGGCATTTTTCTAATACCAGGGAAAGGTATCATTGATTCATGTGTAATAAGCCCATCTATTTAAGAGGAAAATAAGCCCATGTTCATGTCCAGATAACTGGTGGGAAACAGCTTTTTATCTTTTGTATATCTGGGGAGCTAATTGCTGATTTCGCAGAATAGGGTCAGTGAAGGCAAGTGTAATACCAGCTATGTTGTGGCCATTCATCCTTTTGATATGGTAATTCTGTTCTCAAAGCTCAAACACTTCATAGGAAGAGGTAGTGACATCAGAATCACTCCCCATGGGAAAGAAATGACCCAGTCCTGGCAAGGGAGGTGGCCTCAGCAAAGGCCAGCTGACACATAGGAATACAGCTGGAAAAATCACAGTGTGCCACATATTCATAGATTAGTAGGGAGTTTGTGTCCATCAGAAAACAGTTCTCCCGAAACACCTGACTCTTTTAGTGTGGATGACATCCTTCAGGTTAACTACATGATCAAACAGCTGAGCAAAGGGAGGAGAGCTTCAAGCTCAAGTGTGAGGAGATATTGCCAAATGCACATTTATCAGGAATAAACATAAAGCAACTCACACAAGGCATCTTGGTTAAGAGGAAATGATTTAATTGTAAAAGGTTAGCTTTATACATCGTTCAGGAAAGCATCTATTGTATAAACAACCTAATATCCAGCATAATTTTTTTGGTCTAGGTAAACCATTAGATCCCCTTTTTGTATTTATGCTATGCAGTTTTTATCCCAGAGATATGCATGTAATTTTGCTAGCCAGTAGTATTCTTTAGATTTTCAAATTCTAAATTCTGCTCTATGAGGAGGTAAAACCATGAAGGGAGATATCTTTAGCTACCCAAGTGTTTCTCCTTCATTGGAGCTTGTTTGCCATTCTGGAATGTGTGGATGGAGAGTTTTGCATGTGAATAGGTCCGGGGCAGATGGTAACCTGAGGAAGCAACTTCAAGAGAGACACAAGTAAGAAATGAAGGTTCTGATTGTATATAAAGTAGGTATGTCTGTGGCAAGGCGGAGATACAGAGTTACCTAGACAAGGGAAAAACAATAGGGCCATTTTGGAGAAGTAATTCCCCCAAATTTATTCAGTCATTTGTTGAGTCTGTTTACCAGGCATTATTTATCACTTGCCTTCCATCTTCACAGCTGTCTACCAGGCATTAGTTTTGAACCTGGAGACACCAAATAATCAAGGCCCAGCTGACTGCAACCCAGGTCACTTGTATGGCTACTCTGTGTACAGATTCTTCTTGATCTGCAGGAGGGAGATGCTTTCTAATTTAGGTAATAGGTTGAACTTGTATAATAGTTAACTGGTTTTATTTTAAATAATTTCCTTTGAGATGGGTAAAAATATTTTCTTACAGAAAAAATTCCCTCCCAGATTGGTCCTCCCTCTTCTTTTCATAGAATTAAAGCAATTTGGCTATTAAGATAGAAATAACTTACTAAAAATTTTTTTCTTTTTGACTCCATTTGACAAACCTGGTTGTTTTCTTTATAAAAGCACATTTGGGGACTAATAAGAACCTGCTGTATAAAAAAATAATTAAAATAAAATTCAAAAATTCAAAAAAAAAAAAAAAAAAGCACATTTGGGGACTTCCCTGGTGGTCCAGCAGTTAAGACTCCACGCTCCCAATGCAGGGGGCCCGGGTTCGATCCCTGGTCAGGGAACTAGATCTCGCATGCCACAACTAAAGATCCCGCACGACGCAACGAAGATCCCACACCGGGCAATGAAGATCCCGCGTGCCTGCAACTAAGACCCGGCGCAGATAAATAAATAAATAAATAAATAAATATTAAAACAAAAAACAAAAGGTAATCCAAATTCTTTATAAGCATTCGTTAAATAAATATAATTAAAAAAAAAAAAAAGCACATTTGAACTCTCCTGTATCTTTCCTTGGCCTCATTCATCAGCCCTGATAAAGCTAATGTTCTCCCTTGCTCTTGACCTACTAATACAGGATGCAATCAACTCAGGCATCTTTGTTCTTATGGTACACATGCAATCTTTTAAATTTGAAATGGGTTCCCTTGAAAGAATAAACAATCTTTTTTGAAGGTCTCTTTGGAGTTGTTTATTACAGAGCTGTCTGGACATAGGGAAATGGCCTAAGCACCCTTTATGGCCCCATTCAGTCCTCGTGGACTCTAATTTTAAGCAGGAATTTGTGTAACTTTCTTAACTCAGTTCAGTGTGTTCATTTCACCACAGTGAACAGCTTTACACATGATCCTATCTAGTATTAGGAGAAGATGATACTGTTGGGGATATATGTATATCTATAGCTGATTCACTTTGTTATACAGCAGAAACTAACACACCATTGTAAAGCAATTATACTCCAATAATGATGTTAAAAAAAAAAAGCAAATAAAAAAAAGAAAGAGAGAAGATGATACTGAAAACGGTGACTTTTCATTCATCCACGCATTCATTCAACAGACACTTACTGAAGAAGTCAAAAGGCCAGACTCTAAGAGCTCAGCATACAAAGATGAGTAAGACACAGCCACTACCCTCGCTAGGGAGACAGAAATGTAAACGAATAATTGCCGTCGGTGTGAGGAGCACACTAATGGTAGTACGCATCGGTACAATGGTGGGCCCCAGGAGAGGGTAATATTCAGAAGGGACTTGACTGAGCCTTCCCAAGCAGAATTACTTCCTGTTGTTTCCTGATTTTTATGGTGCCCCAATGATAAATGTGCAATAACAGAGAATCACTCTTCAAACCAATTTCTCAAGTACCAAAATATAACACTGTGTTCTGGAAAGTAGGACAGCTGTAATCACTCCTCCACTTACATCGCTTGCTGCAACTAAAGAGGAAGAACTGCTTCGTGCAAACATGCATTTTGTACCTTTGCTGAAGAATGGATGTGATCTGCTTGCAGAAATCTTCTCCATTTTGAGAAAACTCCTTTAGGTTCTTGTATACTTTATTATACTGAAAAAGATGCACAGAAGGATTATGAGCACTTCCAAAGACTCAACTCCTATAAATTCAGAACGCTGCTGTAATGATGACTGTCGTTGTAAGTGATCATGCAGCTACAGAATGCACACGTTTTGGGTGAGTTCTTAAAATAAAGATGAAGCCTCTTCGGCATGGATGTGAAAGATCCTGGAGAACTTTTCAAAAATAAAGCTGGTCTACCTGTCTCTTCTTAAGTCAAATGCAAACAATTCAACAGTGGGGTGCATTTGGATTCCTGTCACCCCTATTATTCCCAGGAAGGCTAAAAGTACATTCTGAAAAACACTGCATATTCCCCACAAATTCCAAAATACTATCCCTGGACCTCATGACAAACCCTGAACCATTAAAGTGAGTACTTCTTGGCTGAGATAGAAAACGTAAGTGAATGATTTGGTAATAAAATTTCTCCTAGGCCCCTCTATGTCTCATTTAACTCTAATAATAAGAATGTTATAATAATGAGTTGAACATTTTGGTTGAATCAAACCTTATAAATTTATCTATATATGAATTTAGCCTGTAGACACAAAAACTCCAGTCAAAAGATTTTGTCATGTGACTTAGAACTCCACAATGTCATTCTGAAAATTGTACTGGTGAGGCTAGACATTGATGACAATAGATTTTAAGTGCCAGATGGAGAGGGCAAGTGTCAGTTGATTCTGCTGCTTTCCTGACACAGAGTGGGTGAGTGAGGTGATCAAGTCTCAAACACACTGTCTCAACGTTTCCATCTGGGAGATGCGATAGCCCATCACATTTTTCAAAATAAGATTGTACACGAGAGGATGCAAATTCTATGTAGACTGAGTGCCGTGTGGTGGCTCTTTGTTCATACAATGAGCCAGCCTCTTCCAGCCCTCAAATGTCTCGGGCATGCTGCTGGTCACTTGTTGAGAAGGGGAAAGGGAAGGAAACTCACACTTCCTGAGCACCTACTATGGGGCAGGCGTGTTCCCATTATATGAATCCTCAGAGCTGAGGCAACCTTTCAGCTATAGCCCCTGGAGTAAGCAGCTAGCAGAGTAGCAAAGAGGACATAGGGCACAGAGGTAGAAAGACCTAAAGAAATGACCTAAGCCAGGTCCCTACCTTCAGGGGTGGAACCCACCAATACCTAGGATGTAGAAACATAATCCTATAGACACCAAATCTTTTTCTCTTTATGCAGTAGTTTAACTTTCCCCTGAATTTAACACAGAAAGCCATGGCAGGATTTGGTAGACACACAATAGGAGCAAACAGCTTCATTGAAACTGCCTGGGACACAAAAACAACTGTGAGAGGGCAAAGCTCTTTAGAAGGACATTGTTAACTCCTAAAGCAAGGTTTGCAAAAATTCGGTGCCTATAGGCACCTGGATGAGGGAGGAGCAGGATGGGGGCGGTGAACTGGAGAGACAGCTGCCACAACAACTCTGGACCATGGACCAGCTTTTTTTGTGCAAAGAAGCTGAAATGAGGATTGGTATCTGAAATATAATTTTTAAAATTTTGCAGCAAACAATTCACAAAATTTTAAACTCTTTGCCAAGCAAGCAAAACATACCTGTAGTGCAATCCAAGTGTAGCCTCCGTCATGAAGAAATGATTCTCCTCTGAGGCATGAGAGTAAAATCACTATTGGGCAACCAAGCTTTCTCATTTTTATTTCCACAAACATAAGTTGTCATCTATGAATGATGTGATACTTTCAGGCCTCCTTCCTCCCCTTACAAGTACAATGGAAGAGTTTGGTAAGCATTTTTAAATTGTTTAGCTTTTCCGTTTATTCCTTTGTTACCTAAACACTTTCACTAAATTGTCCCTTAAGGCTTTTATTTTCTTCCCATAACACCAAATAACATCCAATAAAACATACCTAGGTATCATGAGAAGAAAATAGAGACATGTTTAGCAGGCACATGCCCCTGGAATAAAGTCATTTCTCAGCCCCTCTCACCCTTAGGTGTAGTAGCCATGTGACTAAATGCTTCCCAAAGAGGTATGGGTGAAAATTTTGTGTTGGGTTTTAGTGAAATTTCCTTCCTCCTTTTTCCTGAAACCTGGACTTAAAATGACAGCTGATGCCGTAAGGTGATCTTGAGGATGGATGCCACATGCTAAGATCTTAGATCAGAAAGAGAGAAAGAGCCTGGGTCCCTGATGCCCTGGGGGCCACCGCAGAAGCCCCCAACTCTCTACTTTTGGACTTATTTTATGTATGAGAGAAATATAACAGTAGGTTTTTTTAAAAGCCACTTTTATTTTGGGTTTTCTAAATAATGCAGCTAAACATAGTTCTAACTCATACACAGTCTTTTAACTTTTTATTTTAAATTATGAAACATTTTTATGTTTTATAAATAATAATGATACAAACAATAATTACGATACACATTATATTCTCACTACCTAAGTTACAGAGATATTGACACTTTGCTTCTGCTCTTTTTAAATAACAATTTTTCCTTTTAATAATTTCTTTGACTATTCTTGCACATTTATTCTTCCATATCAACATTTATCTAATTACAATTTTTAAAGTCCCTGTTGAGATCCTAAGTGGAATCGCATTACATCTATATATCTCAATTTGAGGAAATTAACTTTTTTATGGTATTTAGACTTCCCACTCAAGGGCATAGTAAGTCTTTTCATTTGTTCAAATCTTATTTCATGTTCAATAAAATTTTATGGTTTTCTTTATAGGTCCTGTAGCATTCTTATTTACTTAGAAATATCTCACAGTATTACACACTATTAAGCTATCTTTTAAAATAGTGCCTTACCTGCTTCTCTCTCCAGCTTACACTAAAACAGAAACAAAGACCCAACAAAAACATCAGGGGGCCATGTGCAGGAGAGAAAGATTTGGATGCATGCTTGCAAAGTGAATTTTTCTGTTCTCAAACACTATAAGGCTGGGGCTGGGAGAAGACAAAGCAGAGAGTTGGATGGAAGGATGCCTTCCGAGCAGCAGAGAGAAGAAACTCCCATCAGGAAAACTAGGAGGGGAGGGAAGGGACTCTGAGATGAGCCATCTTAGGACGTGGACCCCCATCAGCCCACCATCACCAGAAGAGGCGATTTGCATCCAGTAGTCCTGGGGAAAGAATAGGGTGCCTCAGATACCATGTATGAGGATGGGGACAGGTAAGGGAAACCTTGCCCCTAACCAAAGTGGAAATGAGCAGAACCAGTTGAGAATTTTTCCCTGTCCTGGGGCTGCAGGGGCTACTGCATTTCCCAGACTTATCAAGGCATCAGAACTCTCCAAGACACATTTTTAAAATACTATCTCCACAGGACTAGTTCTAGGAAGCCAGAAAGCCCGGAAAGTTTATAAACCAATGATTCAAAACTCGATTGCTTTTAGAGGAGAGTGGGTGAGCTTTGGCAGTATGGAGACCGCCTGTCTTTCCCTAAGGCACTCAGATGCAACTTTTTTAAGCAAGAATCTGCTCAAACCAAGCACATCTTATGGCATCAGTTGCCCCTGGGGCTCCCAGTTTTGGATTTGGGAAGGATTTTCCTGTCATTTAATAGGCTAGTACTTCCTAACTTCCTAATTTTTTTCACATCATGGTATACATGGAAAATGATATTTGTACTGGAACAACGTGGTAAATGGACAAAGTTGTTCAAGGTAGAGGCAACTGGCCCATGAGCTCAGCCCCCCAGCTACACCCCACCTGTAACTCATCCCCCAGACCCCTGGGCACTTGTGTGCCCAGGTACACACAAGTCAGGAAGTTCTTCAATACATTATGTTGTTGTTAACTCAATGATCAGATAAGAACGGGATGTTCTGCTTATTACAGCAATGGGGATAATCTTTATCATTGACTCTACATATAATGTACTGGACACTCCACAACAAACCCTGATCCAGACTGAGATAAAGGTGACATCAATAAATAAAAGAGTGACTAAGAATAGTTCCATTATTTCAGCATAACCCCTTTTTTAGATTCAATGATTCTGTACCTTTCATCTTGTACCATGTACTCAGACTTGAAGACAAAAGCTGTCTTGCAAAAGCAGACTTGCATAAACATCAAAGCAGACCACAGAGACCATCTCATCCAGTGTGTGTGTGTGTGTGTGTGTGTGTGTGTGTGTAATCAGAAAATCTTAGAACTTATCTGCTTTGAGGGGATGAAGTCTCTTGACCTTGGTTTTGGCTCTCCTTCTCCTCTCCCATCTTTCTTCCCCACCCCGCTCTCACCCAGCACAGGGGTCTCTGAAGGGATTCCATGGAGCACAGTTTGGAAACCACTAAAGTCCAATCCTCTTATTTTATAGTTAAGGCCGAAACAGCAAAAGATAACCTCATTAGTTAGAGACAGAACTGTGATAAGAAATGTTAAGTGAGCAAATCAACTAGAGAATCTACTAGAAATAAATATATTTATAAATAGCTAATCAATATAATCACACTAAGTGTACTCAGAGTGGTATTACCTTTCAGTATTATGAGCAGTGCAGATCGGTCCCCAATGTCGTCAACCAGCACAGAAGGCTTTGCTCTACCCAGAGTCGTGGAAGATGAATTTTTCCTGTTTTTTTCCCACCTATTGAGCTTTTGAATACCCCACCCCCTACCAAATATTCGTTCCAGGAAAGAACCTACTGTTGATCTTACATCTCCATTTGAATTTATATTAACATGCTGCTTTTCCATAAGGTCATTAATTACTAGGAAAAAACGACATGTTTTTTTTTTCCCCTGATAAAGGGATTGCAGGCTGGTGGAGAAATATGTGGGATCTTTCTGAGAACCTAAAAATCCCTTCAGGTGGATAACTAATGTACACAGACATGTCCCATTCTGCCATTAAGAAAATGCTTCTGCCCAGCACTTATAAGCAAATTCTGTCGGATAAACATCGTTACGAAAAAACTTAGTAACCTAGGCAATTGGCACGTGAAATGATTAGACAGATGTCTTGTGAACAACAACAAATTCACTTTATCAACCTTGGCCTAGCTGCTCTTTCTGACTTTCCATGATTTGAATGATTAAGAAGGTTAAATTCAATTACTCTAGAAAAATCCATTTTCATTCTAGGTGCAAGTATGAAAAGTTTGCTTTTTTTTTTTTTGGTGGGCGGGGGGGTAATGATGATCCTCATAGTGTTAAACAAACCATGATGTTCTACTTAAATTTAATCAAATAAGCTTTTGTTGGATGCCTTTCACATGCCAGGCACTGTGCTACTGATTTCATGTGGCGTAATATCTCTAAGTACTGCTTTTGTAAACTAAGAAATTGTATTTATTAGGCACCTGGGGAATATTTAGAATCTCCATGGCAGGCTGTCACAGATTGTGAGATACATTAAAGAACAGAGCCTACTTCATCCTCTCCTCCTCTTACTTTACAGATGAGGAAACAGAGGCCCACAAAATGTGAAATGGCACAGCCCACATCTCACTGATGCACACTGCGGATGCTGTGGGCCGACATCCACGCCAGACCCAAGCTGCCTCCTTATCTCTGCAGTGTCCCAGGACCCCTCAGGAGCCATGGACCATTGCCCCAGCATCTTTTATATTAGTGCCAGTTAATATCTTCTGACCCAGGCTGAGCCACGGAAATGGGATGCTCAGGTTGGCGTCTGAAGCAGGCTGAAGGAGCAGCCCCACAGTACTGTTTCAACAGCTGATGAAGTTAAGAGAAGAGGCTGATTATGCGGACCCAGGGAAGCCTGCTTTGACAGGTCCCTACCTGGATACTGAAGGAGTGAGTAAAAGCAAAACCTTGGTTAGAGTTAATTTGCCCTTGATTTCTATGGCGTTGTTTCTTAGGAAGGTGCTATTTTTTTTTTTTAATGATTAGATTATTTCATTTGGAGATAATCTGATCCTGTTTCCTTGCACATGGATTTGTAAATGATTTCCTTTGGCATATTTTGAGGATTAGAAACTAAGCTCACAGGCATTAAGGCATCAAGGCCCAGAGCCAATTCTTCTCTTTTGCAAAAAGAGAACTTTTAAAAATCTCCTTCAAATAAGTTCTGACTTTCTCAAGATTAGTTAAAAGTCCTACACAGCATTCAAGCAATCTGTTTGCTACCCTGGTGACTGATAATTTGTGCATAGACACTAACCCAGCTCTTTGAGGTAGAATGGCCCAGCTATCAGCTTATCTTGCTCATTGGAGCATGACCTAAAAAAAGAGGTTGTTAAATTTTTTTCTGGAGTCTGGTGAGACCTATTTTACTCAGAAAAATATTTTCAAATGCATAAAACAAACTAACAGGATTATAAAGGAAACTAATTATATTGATATATGTTTTATAAAATATAATTTTAAATCATATTTTATATGCTTTTTAATTAACATACTAAATAATGAGTCTTAAGAATTACCCAAATTTCTAATTCACACTGAGTGTGAGTAAACAGTATTTCTAGATATCTGTAAACAAATGTAATGTTATATAAAAATATAAGTGATTTTTATTAGTTACAAAGTCACAGATGCTGTAGTTGTACTAGGGCTTGCTGCTTATATTCAAAATTGGAGGAAATTCTAAATTGCAGTTAGAAACTAACACAAATAAATAGGTCATGCTTTTCCCATTGAAGGTCACACAAACCACTGTTTCCATATGTGGATCCACTGGGGTAGACCAAGTTAAGAACTGTAGCTAAGCTAAGGCCTTATGAATTAGCTGTGTTCTGTGTAACCCTAGGGACTCATGAAATGGAATATTTTGCAGAAAGTTAAAGCTTTGCGTTCTTTTTTGGTTTCTTCATGAAACTACCTGTTTCATGAAGCATTCTTTTGCAGTCCACTCCCTTGTTTTATTCTGTTGCCAAACTGCAGCCTCATCTTCGCACAGCCTTGTGGCCCAAGCGCAAACTAGGACTGCACTGGGAAATCAACTTGAACACTTGCTGAAGATGAAACAATTGCAAATAAATAAATAAAGATTCTGTGACTTCAGAGGATTCAGAAACCCTGGCTGAAGGAATATCCTCCCGCTCTCGACTATGTTTGGTGGCAGTGGGCCCAGAAAGATGACTTTCAAGTTTGGAGACAAGGACAGGAGTCCTTGGGGCAATACTTCAGCATAGGGAAAAGGACTCCACATGTCAGGGAGGGAGCATTAAGCTGACATAGAGATATGGTGATGGGTTGTCTTGGGAGCCATGCTCAAAGGAAATATTTCTCCTAGTTCCAGGTCTGAAGTCAGCCTTAGAAAGGGATATTAGGCTTTTGGTTTTTAGTTTCTGTTTTTGTTTTAACTTATCCTGGCTTCGGTTTTCCTCTCCACTATTTCGCTCTTCCCTTGGTCTTGATTTCTTCTTTGGTGACCGTTGGTGTCAAGGATTTGCTTCCACTTATCCCATCCCCGTCCGACTCACCCACCCTATACAAAAACATTATCGCTAACCTATCAGGAGAAAGGAGAGGAGTCAACATTTTAGTAAGGGAGCAAATGCAAGGAGTGAAAAATAAACAAACAACAAATACATAAACGAGAAAAGACTTTTTGAAAAGTTATGTGTTAGCTTACCAAGAGAGACAAGATTGAGGTGGAGGAAATCAAAGGGAGGAGTTTTCGCCCTTAAAATCTGTATACAACCATATTGTTGGAATTTCTTTTTACCTTAGACACCTGTTACTATTGTGTTTTTTTTGGGTTTTTTTTTTTTACGGTTTTTAAAAATATTTATTTATTTATTTATTTTGGTTGCACCAGGTCTTAGTTGCAGCAGGCAGACTTTTTCTTTTTTTTCCACAAGAGTTAAACAAACTGACACCAAGCATTGTAAGTGGATGACCACAACAAAAGCAACAATGACTGCAATTACCAAACACGAAACACACTCATACTGTCATAATATTGACATTCAGTCCAGTAATCCTCCACTGTAACAGCTCCTTTACTTTGCAGTGAGAATTGATTTGTATATTTTTTGCCTCTGAGACTATTGTGTTTTTAAAAAGTAAAAGTAGGCAGAGCCTGCTACTACGCTGTCATTATTAATATCACTAGCCACCATGACTTTATCTCATTTAGTTCGTCTGATTCCTGAACTCATTCCGTGGGATGGTGGATACAGTTTCATCTTTGCTAAGCCTGTGCTTTCCACATCCACTGAATAAACACAAACGAAACCAATAATTCTCTGTTGATCTTTTTCTTTATGGTTTTATTGCAGCCCCTGTTTATCTGCTTCTCCACCTTTTTTTGTTTGTTTTTAATAAAATACTTGAAGGATGAATGCAACCCCTTGCTTCTGATGTCACCAGTTTTAGTTTTTAGGCACCATTTCTTGGGATAACACACTGACAATCTTTGATTACTTTATTTCCTCCCCCCTCCACCCTTTATTTTAATTGCTCCTCATTTCCTAAATTACATCTCTGCTCTTGCAGCTAAGACCTCACAATTTGACCAACCTTCTATTTTTGGTACCGCTCCCAGGATTGAAACAAACACGTTGGTAAACATGTCCGAGGACCACCGCAGGGCGGACAGAGTGCGGAGTCTGTACTTCCTCCCTTGGGTCTTGCAGTTCTGGGCTCTAAATGATATGGGAAAATACGCAAAACCCTTGCATCCTGACTTCATTCCCAGAGCCCCAAACTGGCTGCAGATATTCTGTGCATTTGTGTGTCTACAGTACGCACGATATTGGCACCACTGGCATATATTTGAAGAATGTTTCCCTAACAGCCACCATCTGCATGTAAATATAATGCTACATACACTCAAAGTTTTTTCAAGAATATGAGAATAAAAGATGACAATTACCTGCCCTGTCATTTGCTAGAAAGAGCTCTGTTTTAAATTGAACCAAAGAAAAACCACAGACTTTTGTACCAGTGCCAATATCTGAACACATTTGGCTTCTGAGCGTCCCAAATTTCTTAAGTTCAAATCCATTAATACATAAATCTACTCCTCAGCCGCCCTCTCAGACACAGGCAAACCACACTGAGCTACTCACCGAACAATCTGTCAGTGGGTCCCTCATGGTGAAATGTTTGCTTCAGTCCTTTTACCTATGCTCCGGCATTCAGGATGCTGCACCAAAAGTTGGGTGTGTCCTGGACTTCCGGGATTCAAAGGGCCTAGAGTACGTCAGTCCTTGTCAAACACCCCAAGGAGGAAGTCCCAGCCCTGGACTTGAATCCCGTTTGTTTTCTGAAAAAGCAAAGAATGGCTCCGGGTCAAGAGAGCTGGAGTGAGATAGTGAGAATGACTCCTGTAAATACTTAGGGGTCAGAATACTGTGTCCTGAACTGTGTGGCCTTGAAAGAAAGCCCAGAGGTTATAAAGCGTTCCTGGTAATTCAGTCACTCAGGGCTGAGAGTAGAGGGATTCTCTCAGCTTGCCATATTCACCTTGTTTTTTATTTTCTGTATTTTCAGTTGCTGTGACACACTGGGGTCTTTTGGGTTGGGGAGGAGGGACTGCACCTTCCAGGGTTAGCTAATTCCTAGAGATAGTAGACAACTAGCTTATAAGCATGGCTTTGATATGCAATCCAACCACCCAGAGCTCAGACCCCCAATCACCTCCCTTATCTACCTCTCACACACCAAGCCAATAGTCCCCCTGCCCCAAATCACCCCAGGGCCAAGGTACCAAACAACTAAGACCACCCCTATATAACCATGACTATAGTGGAAGATGTCCAGAAAAGGCTATCAGGGAGCAGGCATGCATTAACTACCTCGAGGGGCCTAACACTACACAACCCTCACTACTGTCCCAAGAGGACCAAGAAGCTAAGCTATCAAGTCAAGGAGGATTTTTCTATGTTCAACCTCATTTTTAAAAATCACTCAAAAGGATAAACAGAACCAGAAATCAGCCATCAGCAACTTATTTTTTATCGCTTTCTCTGCACCTGTGGCCCAGGGGTCAATCCTGAGATTTCCAGCTAATGGCCTGTTGCCTTGTGACAGCTGGTCTGTGGGCAGCTTTGCTCTGACTGGCAGACAGGTCCCCAGCCCAGAAGGAGCTCCGTCCACACAGCCCAGGGGAACACTCCAGAGCTGCCCAGGTGACTCTGACTCCACCCATTTGCCCTTGATGTGCAAGTTCCATTCCCAGTCCCTGGAAATAACACATGAAGAGGGAGAGACAATGAGGGAGGAGGACTTGCCCTGTAATCTGAGGGAGGGGTCCTTAGTCAGGGACCACCATTCACACACTTAACAAGGTTCTCCCCTGAGCTTCTGCAAAGGAACGTTATCACCGTAGGTTACCACACGGAGCCGTAGCTATCGCAGGGCTAGAATTAGACCAGGCACCCGTCATACTGAAAGAGTTTTAAGACAGATTGTAAAGTGAGGTTAGTAATATGTCACTCTGATGTGTCCCACTGGAGGGCTTCCTTGCCTTCAGAGATGGTAGATAGACTTGGCTGGTGCCTTGGATCCAGGGCCTGGGGCAGCTCTGTGTCTTCCCCCAATTCCTGCTGCGCTTGGTCTCAGATCAGGCCCAACTCAGTTCAGAATGGGGAGACTGGCCTCCCTTGCCAACCCCACAAGAAATGCCATCACACCAAGCTTGCCGTGGTCTCTGTGGCCCTCTGGGAGGTTGGTAGGACATGCTCACACCCATACTCCTCATGTGTGTCTCTCCCAGCAGGCTAACTAGCTTTCCCTTAGTCCTCTTGGAGAAATTAAAGTATCTCCATCTTACTACAGTATTCCTCCCACAGACTGTTGTACAGGCAGCAGGGTGTCCTGGCTGAATTTATACTGAGAATTAGAGTTTGGCTATTTGTTGAGCTTCTCAGAAGGGTGTTGGAATCTGCAACAAAACCTTGATTTTGGAGGTTAGAAAGAGGGCTGTATCAGTCATCTCTTGTCACAATAATGCTGTGTAATAAACAGAAAACCCAGTGGCTTCACATGACTTTATTTAGTTCGCAAGTGTGTGGTTTAGTTGGGTGATTCTTTGGGTCTCCCTGGCCCTACTCTTGCAAAAGCAGGTCATCTACAAATGTCTCTCGATCTTGGCAATGCAGCTCTTCTGGGCTCTGCTGGTCGGGTGGCTGGCTGGGAGCTGAGGCGAGCCTTCCTCAGCCTGAAATCTAAGCCAGGCGGTTCTAGGGCGTGTTGAGGAGCCAAGAGAGCGAATGGAAGTGCTCAGGCCTCTCGAGGTGCAGGCATGGAACCGACACACCATCACTTTGGCCCCATTCAGCTGACCGAAGCCAGTTACAGGCCAGCCCACATTCAAGGGGGTGTGGGAGATTCCAGTCCTTAATGGGAGGAGCTGAGTCTCTCATTGCAAAGGGCACACACACAGAAAGGGGCAGAGAACTGGGATTTGTTTTACATTCAACCCACTGCAACGGTCAGTCTATTTGTTCTTCAGTGACTAGAGAGATAAAGCAGATAGGACACCGGAGGGGGATGGCTGAAATATGTCAGCCTTTCCCTTTCTTCAATTCAGCCTCAGGGGACCTGTCTGGAACTTCAGCAGAGATTGAGGTCAGGGAGAGAAATGAGGGGAGTTAAGTTCACGACAGACTCTAGACACAGATTTGGAGATAGGGTCATTCTCCCCTCTGACCCCGCATCCCATCCTACACATACTCTGCCACGCACACCTCCCCCGCTGCGGAGGGTAGGGGTGGGGACGAAGTAGCAGAGCGGGTTCTGCAAGGTGGCTGCAGCACCTGAGGCTGTGGCTGGTAAGGCACGTTGGCCAGGAGGTTTGTCCTTGAGCATATGAGAATCTCCAATCTCTGACTCCCAGAAATGGCCCAGGGAGACTAGGAGAAGGAAGCTGAGTTCCTGTGTGAGCAAAAGGGGGAAGAGCTTATAGTTCTGGAATTGATATTAACATCACCTCATTTGTATCTACAGGTTGATGAGAACTAAATATAGTGAAGCATCTCAAAGAACGTATACTATACTTCTTTCAAAAGGTTGGTGCCCAAGGCATCCTTTTGAGTTCTCTCACTTCAGGTTTGCCTCTGGCCACGTGTTCCCGGCTTGCACTCATTCTCTGGCTTCTTTCCAGTCCAGGCCTCCAGCTTGACCTACCGTTCGACCATTCGGATCCTCGTCCTCCTGCTTCCTTTCCCTGTGTGTGCTCAGCATTTGCCTGCTGGCATGGCCTCTCTGCAGAAAGAAAACCTGCAGCGGACTGATCTGGAAGACAGCCGACCCACCCTTTTGTGTGCTTCCGCCAAAGAGGACACATCTGCTGAGTGTCTGTAAGCAGATGTTGGCACCAGTAAGTTAGTAAGAAGGAACCCAAATGTAACAGAGGTTAAGGGCAGTTCAAAACTTGCCTCGAAGTTTCTTTAGTAGCCAAAGCATGCAAAGAATTGGAAATGGCGCAAACATCCATCAGTAGGACCTGCTTAAATAACTTATGGCAATATGGGCTCACATTTAGAGGACTTACCATGTGTCAATATGTAATATTTGTAAAGATATTCTAAGTGCTTTGCAAATATTAACTTTTTAAATCATCATAGCAATCATTTGAGATAGATCTGTATAGATCCTTATAATACACATAGGAAAACTGAGGCACAAGATGCTTAAGTGACTTACCTAAGGTCACATAGTTAGGAGTGAGAGAGCTGGGCTTCATCTAATTCCAGTGCTTCCGTGTTTCATAATTATGCTGCACTGCCTCTCAACCCGGATGTTGGGAAAAAACAGATCCAAACAATGAGGATAGAATATAAAATATTTAGTTGTATATACTTAGACACAGGCTGCAAAAGAATGAGTATGAGTGTAGTTTGGTACCTATATAAGAAAAAACATCCAGGCAGATATACACCAGGCAGACAATAGTATATCTCTGAAGGATGGGACTGTGGAGGACTCTTCCTTTCTAGGTCATACATTTCTATATAATTTTAACATTTGAAACAAACATGTATTGCTTTAGAAAACGAACAAGACAAATAACACTTTTTAAAAAGGATAACAATTATGCTAACTTTAATCTTTTAAAAAGTTAGAACTAATAAGTGAAGTGGTGACAGCAGGCCTTGTTAGTCCATATCTTCAGGACTTTGCATAATGCTGGTTCCTTCTACCTAGAATTCCTTCTACCTTTATGTGGCCTTCGTGGGCTTTCATTTATCTCCAAAGTCCAGCTTGTGTCATTTTCCCCAGACACAGTACACTCTTGCCTTTGTACTATTGTTATCCATGGCTTGCCCTTCTTTTGATTCGTTTACCCCATTGTGTCGAGATTATTTGTTTCATGGTCTGCCTCCCTCTCTACTCAGTGAACTCTTTATATAAAGTATGTGGAGCAAAGTAAATGTCCAATAAATAATTGTTTTCACTTAATTGAATTCAACTCTGAGAAAGTGGCCCCGGTAGCTAGTTCCTCTCCATCCACAAGACGGAGAATGTTGCTTATGGGTAGGCCTATATCCTCAGCTCTTGGGAAGCAGAGTTCAAAACACTGAGAGCGAAGATAAGTTATGACCGGGCAGGAACTCTAAAATGGGAAATGGTCCAAATGCCCTTGGGAGACTCCACTGCTCTGATTAAAAATGGCCTTGACGAGCAGGAAACTGAGACGGAATCAGAAGAATCCCAAGGGGCCACTTAGAGAACTTTCTTGGAGAATTGTTGGTTAAAAATATATAAACATAGGAGATAAGAAAAGTCTTGGGACCAAGGATAAAATCAAAGGGTGGCCTAATGCTAAGAATAAATTTAAGAAAGCTGGAGTCTAAAATAAGCCAACTTCTGCAAAGTGTGCCAAGAACATCTGAGATAATTTTTACCATATCTACAGCAAGAAGAATGTAAAGGGACAGCATCTGGGCTTGGGGCTGCTGGCCTCTGTTTCTGATGACAGAGTAAGCAGGAGCACTTGGTCAGGTTGCTGGGCTCCAGGGGTGAGAGCGTCAGGCAGAGAGGCTGGCCACCGGCGTGCCACATCTTCACCGTGCCTTGACACATCCTGCTTCTGAATCCTGGACGAAGCCCCCGCTCCCTGGACTGTTTGAGCTGACAGAGGACCAGTACCATCTCTGCAGCCATTCTAAGCACGTGAGAGCCACGGACAGTGTTTACAAGACATGACATCACTTCCACCAATCACCCTCAGAGGGAACTATAGAAGCAATCTCATTCTGACTAAACAACGTTTTATTTTTAGTCTCTGGTTGCTGCAGTGATTAGTTTCCTTAATTTCCATATCTCTCCAAACCTGGAAGAAACATTTCTAAAGCCTTGCCTTAATGCATACATTAAAAAAAAAAAAAATGTACCTATGCCCAAAGCCTGAGGATGAGAAAAAAAAAAATCCGTCTAATTTAGAAGCACTAATGAGTGTTTTAAACTATAGCAGGAGTGGAGGAAGGGTGGGGGGCGGGCACCTGGATATCGTTATTGTTAATAGCCAGCCTAATTTGTAGCATCTAAAGTAACTTTTTATGATCAGTTTGTACTAATTGTCTTGTGGTTTTTAAAATTGCACAAAATAGGTTTTTTTTTTTACCACTTTCTACTTCATAAAAATTACCTAATTTTTAAATTAAAGTCCAAATGGTCACAATTAACTTACTTTATAAATACAAACCTGTATTCAGTGTGCTAGGGCTGAATTTTCATTGTTGTGCGTGTCCAAGTTCCATATATATTAATTTAAAATCTCCAGGTGCTAATGGAGAATAAAGGTGAAATCAAATAGATGAATTTGCGTAAAACAAATTAGTGTAAATTTACTTTTCCCCAATAAGCCCTAGGAAATGAAAACTTAATGGACAACTAATTAAAAATCAGGTCATCCTACAGCCATGATCTATGGCTTGACTTCCCCCCAAAAAAGCCTAAGAAAAATATTTTACAAATGCAGATTAGTCTAAATTACATTATATCTTCATTGGATCACCTATGTTAATATTCATGTGCTATTACTTACATTTTCCTAAGCTCATCTAGGGCCAAACTTAACGGATTTCAATTAAAATGCACTCTGGAATGTCAAGAAGAGGGTTGCTTTTGTCTCCAGGGCACAGTATGAGTTTGGCATTTTTGCTTATGTAAATAAAGTGCCACCCAGGATTTATTTGCCTTTTTCAGCATGGTTATACTTCTACGTTATAAATCATCGATTTATAGTTATTTCCTATAAATCATTGCCAGGTTATGGAGATAGAATCTTAGAAAACAAAAGCACTCCAAATGGTTATTTACCTTGATTCCTTCTGCAACTGGAACTTAGGAGCTGGGGGATGGGTGTGGAGAGGAGGAGGAGCTTTACTATTTCCCTTTTCACATTTAGAATTTTATATGATGTGCTTGCATTACCTAGTCAGAAGTATAAACTAATTTTTTAAAGCCGTTGCTCATCTCTGGGACTGAGGGCACTCAGTATATAAACCGGTTTACTCAGAACTTAGGTTCAGTCAACCAGCCCTCTGTGTACTTGTTTAAAATCTTCCCCTGTTGTCCTCTTACTCAAATTATTTAACCCCTTACTCAGCTTCTCCCGCAATGCTTCTGAAATGGTTCTCCTGAATATCACCGTTTCTTTCATTTTTGCCTCTCGGAAGCATCTTGTACGATTGATAATTCATTGATGCCAATTCGTTCTTTCAGTCATTCAGTGAGGTCTGGTGTAGCCCCCTCTTTGATCCAGGCACTCTGAGGGACACAAAGACGAATAAACTCCAATCCCTTCTTTCAAGGAGCTCAGTGTGATGAAGGAAGGTTATATTACATTGTGATAGGTTATATGAAGGAGGTCTTTACAGAAATGTGATGGGAACTCTAAAGACGTACCCTGATCAGCTTGGTTGGGGAAGGGGAGAATGCCAGAAAATGCTGGCAAGAGACGGTCACTCTTGCTGATGCTCCAAGGGCACATACTAATTATCTGTGCATAAGAGAGTGTGTTGGTGTATTCAGAAGAGTTCCTTGAGTACACAGTTTGCGTGGGACTTTATATTATAGTTGAGGCTGAAGAGATACTCAGAGACGAGACATGGGAAGCCTTAGGTGCCAAGTTTTAACTTTAACCCAAAGGTAATTGGAGCCACACAGGGGTCTTCTTCCATGTAGGATTTTAAGCATATTTGTGATATTCAGATGCGCATTTCAGACCAATCACTCTGACAGCAGTATGGAGACTCTAGAAAAGGAAGACATAAGGATCAGGAAGACTGGGAACCCATTGCCAGGAACCAGGAGAAAAATGGCGAGTCCTTAACTAACATGGAGAGGAAAGGGTAGAGTTTTAAAATGGAACCAGGATGACTTAGTGATGAATTGGATTGGGAGTAAACAATGAAGGAATGGTTGGATCTGGAATGAAGCCTAGGCTTCTGATATCTTCCCTAAGATTCCCTTCTCTATGGCCTCCATGGGAGGCACTAGAGGGCAGGAATTAATAGTATAGGCTTTGGAGCATGAAAAATATGGTTTTAAAAGTTGGCTGTACTATACATTAATATGCTAATTTTGGGGGAAATTTCTTAACCCCTTTAAGCTTCAATTTCCTGATAGGTAAAATGGAAGTAATATACCACATAACTCATAGCAAAGTATACATAATAAATGTTCAATAAACACTAGCTGTTTACTATTACTGTTATCATTATCATTCTAATTTATTTTTGCCAAATAAAGTAAGGCATTATTAAAGATGATTGTATTACACACACAAAATACTGAAAACTGCAACTATTATAATTCAAAAATTGCAAAAAACTAACATGACTATTCTACTTAAACAATTTAGAATTCTCAAGAAGTTTTAGCTAATGTATTTTCTTCTTTCTCTAAACTTCCCTTTAAGTGGCTGAGACAGTTTGTATTGCTTTATTGCTCTTGGAACTCAAAGATGGCATTCTCATTTTTAAAAAGTGATCTTGCTGCATCTAAATATCTGAAAATTTCACTTGAGACATTATTAGGGTTTTGAAATCATATATTGATTTTAAAAATTATCTCAAATTTACAGAAAATTGCAAATTCAGTACACAGAATTTTTTCTTTTTTTCATACCTTAATATCTTAGTGTGTATTTCCTACAAACAAGGACATTCTTCAACAAAACCACAATACAACCATCGAAAGCAGGAAATTAACATTGGTTCATTACTACCATCTACTCCTCGGTTCCACCCATTGTCCTCATTATGTTCTCCATAGCAACAGGATGCAGTTCAGGATCATGCATTGCATCCTGTTGTCAAGTCTCTTTCGTCTCCTTCACTCTGAAAGAGTTCTTCAGTCTTTGCTTGACTTTCATGCCATTGAGCTGAAGATTACCAGTTAATTATTTTGTAGAACGCCCCTCCATTTGCATTTATCTGATATTTGCTCATGATGAGATTCAGGTTATGCATCTAATCATATGTATGATTCCTGTTGGCAGGAATATCAACAGAAGTGATGCTGCTTTCTTACTGCATCCAATCAAGTGACTCAAGATTCCATCTGTAGCATTACTGATGGCATTTACTTAATTAAGATGGTGTCTGCCAGGCTTCTTTGCTGTAAAATTACAACTTTTGCCTTTGAGGTTAATAAACATGTTGCAGGGATGTACCTTGAAACTACGCAAACACCTCATTCCTCATCAAACTTTCAGTTTATTCATTTACTAATGTATATGAACTCACAGTTTCCCACTTTATTCAATGCATCATAATCAGTTACTATTATTAATTTTGATGCACAAAATGTCCTAACTTTGGCCAGTGAGAGCCCCATCAACTTGGTTCTGTGCCTTATACCATTTGCCCATCATTCTTTGAGTATTTCCTTGCTTTCTGGCTCGACACAATGTTCCATTCCAGTCTGTGCTTTCCTGCCCAGCCCTGGATTTAGCCACTTCTTCATGGAGCCCTGGTTCCTGTCAGTGGAGAATGGATTTAGGATGGATTTAGAGACCAAGACCTGGGGCACTAGTTGTGTTCACTGGGGAGTCACTGGTTCCAGACCCTGAGGTAGACACCTAGGGAGTGTAGAATATAAATACACTCACATATACACAGATATATACTTACATTTATTTTTTATCTGTTTATATTTATTTTGATATCTATCTATATATTTATTTGATATATTCATTATATATTTATATTTATCTTGATATCTATCTATATATTGAAAACCATGAGTTTACATGGGTACTTATAATTTCTTTTTTTTTTTTTTTTTGAGGCTGGAACAACACAAGCTTTATTCAATGGCCAAAGAATGGAGAAGGGGGCACCTAGTTCACAAACAACTTCTCCATGTATTTATAATTTTAATCCAATACTACTAAGTTCATTCAGTTTTCTCCCCCTCCATATTTGTAATTCCCTTTTCTGACAGTGGCTCCCATTATCCTTAATATATTATATATTTGATCAATTGCCCTGCATGTAACCAGTCTCCCACTGCAGCCACTCTGACTTTCTATGCCAGGCTGCGCCTCTGCGGGGATGCCCTCATCCTCCTGCTCAGGCTCAAGGCCTTATGTTGGGCCCCACCTTGTATGGGCACCCTCTTCACCCATCCACCTCCAGTTCTCCATGTGGTGCTGTCCTCCCTCTGCAGAAATGTCCATAAGCCCATTTGGCCTCCAGCACCCAACTCTGGGCCATCATGACTCCCTCACCTGGCACAGACATCACCCTGCTCTGTCCCATCCTAGGCGTTAGGACCGAACAGGTCAGGAAGAGGAGGAAAGGAAGGGAGAAAGAGGCAGAAGGGAAGGTCATCATTATCATTAACATCATTGTATTTCTTTCTATCTTGGTTATCAGTGAGTTCTTTGCTGGCTTATCTTCTTCCTTGTATCTGTCTACTCTGGGCATTTCCCAAAGTTCTGCTTCAGTAGGCAACAGGGGAACAACTCAGAGCTTGGACTAAGTTATCTGCATCACTGCTTTCTGGCTCTGAGACCTTGGCAAGGTTCTTATCCTCTTTGTGCATCTGTCTCTCTATCTGAAAAAGTGGAAATAATAATGGTACCTAGTTATAGACCCATCTTTCCAATTTTGGGCACACATTTCCAGATGAATGGGCTCACATCAGCTCAAATTCAAAATGTAAAAATCAGCTCATTTTTCCCTTACAAAACATCTTCATCTTCCTGAATTTCCTATTTCTGTAAATATATACATTCATTCTACAAGCATTTATTGAGTGCTTACTATGCAGCAAGTGTGGTGGCTAAGGATCCAGATGTAAAAAGCAAGGTCTTTGTCCCCAAGATGCTTACAATCAAGTGAGGAAGGTAGTGTGATAAGCACCCTGATGGAGTTAAATGGTTGCACCTTTTCTTCTCTAGGAAGAGTACCACGTTCCACCTTTCTAGCAGGAGGACCATACAAGAGTTAGCTGGATGGAGAAGAGGGAAATGGCCTTCTAGGCAGAGTGAGTAGTATGGCCAAAATGCCAGAGATATAACACAACAGAGCACGTTCTGAGACTATGGACTTGAGAACTAGGTCGAGAGAGGCCATGGGGAGGGATGAGGATGGAGTGAGAGGTGACAGGGTTCAGGGGGCACTGCTAAGGGCTTACTCCCTGGTTCTCCTATACCCTTTGTCTCAAATGCCCTTCCTCTTCTCACTTGACTCATCCACATCCTATCCATTCTTGTTGGCTTTCTCCTTGAAACCTTTTCTTACCTGATCCTTAAGCAACTTCCCTTTCCTCTGAACTTTTCTGGCAATGACTATACTACAGTGTATTTTATATGATGACGATAATAATGTCTTATATATGTAGAGTAATTCCAGTTTTCTAAAACATTTTACCTTTATCATAAAGTTTGATCTGCATACTAGAACAAGTGTTATTTCTTTTACAGCTACCTGACCCATTAAATTAACCACTGCTTGTGCCCTGCCCCTCTAAGTAGATTGAGAACTCCTTCAATTCAGCAGCTTTGCCTTTGTCTTATTTATATCTCTCACAATGCCTACCAGAAAGCCTCATAGAGAATTGGTGCTCAAGACATGTATTGTCTTAATATTGATGTGAATTTTATTGAATTCATTAGCATTGTAGTGTTTTTAGCTAGCATGGCATAAATTGTCTTATATATTCTCAGAAATGACTTGTAAGTGGTATAACTAAGAAATGGCAGCACTGGAAGTATAGTATGTCAGGGCTCTGTTCTATGAACCATCCATCTAGTGCCCTCAACTGAGAGAAGAAAACACTCATTACTTTTAAAAACTTTAGGGACCCTTTTGGACTCATCTTTGGTGATATGTCTCCAAATGGCCTGGCATCCTACACTTTGCTTGCTGGCTGGCTTACTGGGTAGTTACTAGTAGCCTGGGTCAATAAAACTAATAGGAAACAGGAGTTTAATCCTGATAATCTAATTAGCTGCTGCGACTCAAAAAAGGAAGGCTGGTAATCGCCCTTTTATTTCTTATAACCTCTTCTCTCTCTAGCGCTCCATCCCTACTCACCCTTAGGAGTACTTCCCTATGAGATTTTCAGCCGAGTCTTAAAACCTAGATGTCTGAATAACTAGTTCCACTACCTAGATATCTTCTATCCTTCTAACCTGCAATGTGTTGAATTATTGAACTGTTTGAATTGGTTCCTTTTAAACCTGTGTTCTGGGTTATATGTTTGTCCTTACAAGCTCCCAGGGTTAGGTTGGGGAAAGATGTATGTGCCTTGTGAACTGGAAAGATACAGTGAACTTGGAAAATTGAGTTCAATCACTGATGTATTAGGTTTATTGAGAATCTCCCCTAAGAAGGGCCCCTGATGTAGCTGAGAGCACTAAACAATATAACATTGAAAAGAGGGAAAACAGGGATGAAAACTACAGGGGTAAAATTTTGAAATCTGTAAGAAAAATTAAAGGTGGTAATAAGAAAAAGCCAATGGACAATTCAAATGTGGTAGAAAGCTGGGCATCCCAAGTCTTCAGAAACAAAGGCAAATATTGGAAGAAGTGTAATGTACTAGGAAGATATAGGTGTAAGTTTTGAAATCACTCAGGCCTAGGGTCAAATCACACCTCTACTGTGATAGCTGGGTGACAGAGATCCATGACTTCTCTGGGCCCTAGTTTCTGCATCTATAAATTGTGGGTGATTGTGGCACGCTGGTAAATATTTAACAACTGGATCATACAAACAAACAAACAAACATCTCAATTTTCAGGTTTTGCCCATTGCCATAGAGTAAATACTTCCACCACAGCTGATTTCAAGCTGCCTATTTAATGTCACTGAACATAGGGTCAGGAAGAAATGCATAATAGCACACCGTCATATAGTATTCCCATCCTACTTCAAGAGCATAGGCGATATTAAAATGTAGGCAAATAATTAGAAAGGGATGTTTTTGAGTATTACCTGTATTTTAAAATATAATTTTAAATTGTAAGTTTATATAATTTTTCATAATGACTGTTTAATAACCAGTTTGCAAAATTCCAGAATATTTCACAATTAGCTCATACAAGCTTTGTTCAGACATGTGTTTTGGTGCTTTTAGCTGTGAGTTCAGTATTAATGAATTTACAATATATATTACATAAAAGTGTCTTTAAACAAAAGCAAGTGTAAAACAAAGTTATGTATTGATCAGCTGATGAAACTGTTGTGAACAGAGGCTCGCAGGAACCCAGCCCTGTATTTCTCATAGGAGCGATGATTCACACTGAGTTTATAGAACATCACTACAGTGAGTAACAAGAAGCAAGTGTATCTACCTTTTCAGGGATGGTTTGATTGAGATAGTTCTGCACTTAGCATGATGCCTGCACACAGTAGGAAAGCCCCAAGAGGTCCCTTCTCTTCTGCATCTCGCCTTCCCTGTCTGGGGAGTGCTGTGCTAAACCAAGCAGGCTAGCTCAGATGCAACCATCAGTTATGAAACGTACAAACAGCAAGTATTGTTATTGTTGGATGCTCGGCTCCTTCAGGGAGGTGTTTTGGAAGTTGTGATCATCCATCAATTCGCAGTCCATGAGATGCCTTTGAACTACACAAAGAAATGTGTTAACAGTGACAACACAAAAGAACTACATTCAGTCAGGAAGTCTGCCCTCCCCGCCAGGGTTCTCCCTGGCTGATGATTGCCAATCTGTCATATTTTTTCAAGCTGCTTTCCTTAAAGGAACCTGGAGGCTTTTCCTGTCCCACAGCTCAGCATCCTTACAGTAAAATCTTCCACCTCTCATTCTCTGCCCAGACTTACTTTGTCGCCTATGGGTTGAATCCTCAGCAATGCTTAGTCCTTTATTTCTTCCAATGGCCATGTGCCCATCACCCTGCCTTGTCATGTGATGCCCACTACACCCCCACACACACTGCTGACTCGCTCGAAGCTGGAGCGGTTTTTCCAGTAACGGTTAGGATGGGCATTACTTAGCCCATGTTCTTTTTCTCATGAAAAGTGACAACATGTCAGATTATGCTACTTCTTGCTTAAGTCCTTGAAAGGTTTCCCATTACTCTTATCCTAAAACTTGCCCTCCTTACCCTGGAACACAGACCCTGTATGACCCGTCCCTCCCTAACTTTCGAATGTCGTCACCTGCTCTCTCCTCGTCTATCTTGCTTCATCACATTGGCCTTCTCGCTGCTCCTTGAACTTCCAAGCCTGTTCCCTCAGAGGCTTGGTGTTTCGGGCTCCTACCGCCTGGTCTGCAGCTGCCCAAGTTCTTCCTCCAGCCACTCCTGTCAGTTACATCTTAGCCCAAATCCCCTGTCTGGAAGGTGTCTGTGACCACCCAGTCTGAAGAGCCCTGGCAGACATGCAATCACTTTGTTTCTTCTTTATGTTTGTCCTTTGTCACTATGTGAAATTATCATGCTTTATGGGCTAAGTTGTGTCCCCCCAAATTCATGTTGAAGTCCTAACCCCTAGTACCTCAGGAGATGACTGTATTTTGAGGTGAGGCCTTTAAAGAGGCCTTAAGATACCTTTCACATTTATGCATTCTATGTACATATCCCTAAAAGCCCCAGAAATAGATTACGTGTATGAATCAGTGTTCATTGCAGAAGATGAAGGATGTTAAGTTTTTGCCAAATTATGATACCCTTGAAACTTTTTTTCCCTTTTGTTGGAAAAAGGAGATTAACATAATAAAAATTTCATCGGTGGTTAGAAAAAGAGGTGATTAAGGTAAAACGAGGCCCTTAGGGTGGGCCCTAATTCAGTATGACTGCTGTTCTTAAAAGAAGAGATTAGGACAGACAGATACACAGAGAAATGACCATGTGAAGATACAGTGAGAAGGCAAGCCAAGGAAACAATCAACCCTACTGACACCTTGATCTCCGACTTCTATCCTCTATAGAGAAAGGGGTTGCAGGGGGGGATAAATTTCTGTTAAGTCACCCAGTCTGTGATATTTTGTTATGGCAGCCCTAGCAAACTAATGCTCCTCGTTTCTTTGTTTTCTTTTTTCCTTTTCTTACTAGATTGGAAGTTCCATGAAAGCAGGAACCATACCTGTGTTATTCACCCTTCTATTCTTAGTGCCTGCAACAATTCCTGGCACCTAATGGGCTCTCTATAAATATTTTTAAATGATTGAATGATGCAGCCAGGAACCTGAGACTTTGGTGTTCAAGTTATCTCTGGCTAGGCCAATAGATTCATTATTCATTAATTAAAAAACAAACAAAACTCTTGCCTAAAGAATTGCTTCAAGACTTAAGTCATGAGTCCCAGTGCTTAGACCTTCTCACCCCATATTTTTCACAATTCCATTTGATTAATTCTCCAGCTCCTCAACACCCTCTCTACTCAGTTCTTCTGTTTGTTGCTAGACACTTCTCTAGCCTGCATCTTTCTGATGATGCCCTGCATGCCTGGGTCTGGGAAGCTGGTACCGCAGGTGGCATCCCTTACCTGAGTCCTGCCACAAAACCCCTCAGCTTTTGTGTCCCCAGCACCAGTGAGAGGAGGTGGCCCCCACACAGGGAAATGCCGAGTTCAGAAAGACTTGGAGACAAAGTGTGATCTCGTGCTCACCCTGTTTCCTAAGAGATGGAATGTTATTGTTGATAGCTCAGATCTCACCAGCAGTCTCCGAAGTGGGTTCTTTCGTTCTGCTAACATTTTTTGTGCCCGATTACCTGCCAGGCCCTAGGTGAGGCTCCAGGAACACCACCAGCTTTATGCTGGTTATTCTGCTTGCCCTCCAGCCCCCTCTCCCACCAGATCTCTGCTCTACACGTGGGAGGTGGACCTCTGCTACCCACATCTCCCTGGGTGCCCACTGGCAGCTTTCTGGCTGAGTTCAGCCAATGGTGGCACGAGAAAGCAGGAAGAGAGAGATGTCAGAGATGTTGACTCCCCATCCAAGTTTCCAGCTCCCACAAGGCAGCTTCTCCATCCACCCCCTCCCACTGGCCTCTGGTTACAGCCCAGGGGGCTAACAGCTTCCCATGCTTGCTGGCCTCTGGGTGCCTTACCATCCAGTTTGACCTTATAGTCCTGCCCAGGCCTCTGAAAATAGTCCTTCGGTTGAAGTTTCTTCCACTCAAACATTTACTAGTGACTTGTTTCCTGCCTGGACTCTGAAACACACTTTACATAATTCTTAAACTACAGTGTTTAGGAATGATGTAACTTTTCTCTCCTCATGCTACAGCGGCTTTGGGGATAATCCAGGATGTGGTCCTCAGGCTCGTCACTGAGGTGATTAGTTCTGAGGGACCACCCTGCACCCTAGCAGATCCTGGTGCGTGACCCCGCTGTCGGGTTGTCCTGCCATCTTTCACCATTGTGGACACTGCCGCCACTGCTCCAGGTGAAGCAAGTACAGGGCTGGTAGAAACAGAATTAGGGGGCAGAAATCACACGTGTCTTGGATGGATGTGGCCCAGCAATAAGGAAGGGGGCCCAAGAGAAGCTGAGTTGCATCGTGGCTATTTGGTAGAGATGCTTGCAGAGTTAGACTCTGCTGTGTTAACAGAACTGGAAAAGTTCTTGGTTTCCCCAAATGGTGCATTTGCTTATAGTCTATCTTTCTGTACCTCAGAGAAATTCTGGTGGTTTAATTTATTACAATAACTCATGCTTGGAATCAGAATGTTGTTGAGAGTGGTTATAATATTTGTAAGATTTTTAATAGGCTGTCTGCTTTATTTTTTATAATGCTGGTGGTGGTGGGTGTGTCTGGTTGAATGTCAGTGCTATTTTTATGGCTCTTGAGATATGAGATGACATAAGCTTAAAGCAGAAGAGCAGTTACACAGGAAAGACAAAGAGGGAGAGAAGGTCTAACAAAGTGGGGCATAGACCCCGAGAAGATGATGTCAGCCAAGCTCCTATGAGTGCACGTACTCTGAGGGACAATTTTGTGTGTGTTGTGCTTTGTGTTGTTTATCCTAAGTGCCTCTTTTACAGTTTGGAAAAATTAGTACAGTCTGATATATTTGATCTGATATCTTTATAAATTATATTTTTCCAGAATGAAGTACTGCATAAAACTTAACTTGAAGCTTTTATATCTTAATTTGCAAAGAGATACTATAACATAGATATATGTTATGTATGTGTGTGTATATATATATATATATAGATATATATGAGTTTGTTAAATTAACCTTTGTTAAGTGGAGCACAGGGTGTCGGATAGTGAACCGACAACAGAGTTCAACAGACCACAAGAGAACTTGAAATAGAGAGGTTTATTATTCACAGGTCCTGGGGGGAGTATATGGCACACCTGAAGGGGCCACACAGGGAGGTCAAGGCAGGGTACAGACAGAGAGAAGGAGACAGGACCTGGGGCACATGCTTTTATTAGGGTCCACATGTGGAGTGCTTTGGGGTCCCTGGGCTATGGCCAGATCAGTCAATTCAAGCCAAAAGAGGGAGGTTTTGGTAAGCCCTCTGGGGGAGTCTTATCTAAGGGATGCATAAGGCATACAAGCACTGGGAGGCAGGAGAGACTGTTGATCACAAGGGCTGAAGTCATATATCGGGGACTTACATTTGCTTGTGACTCTGGGCTGCTATTCAGGACATGCACCTGTATGAGGGGCTACTGTCAAGTTACGGTCCCTGCAGGCTGCGTGGCAAACAAAATGGTTGCTGAGGCAACACCACCATCAAGTAGCTTAGCTAAATTCTCGACAAAATAACATATAAATAGAACATTATATGGAACGTATAAATATTACATCCTTTTTTGTAATCATAGCGACTACTGGGATTTGAGGAGGTTTACAAGAAACTCATAGGATGATGTGAGGATAAATCTTGTCCAGGAAGATGTGACATATTACCAACACAAGCTCGGGAGTGCTTACAGAAAAGGGCATTTACACTGTACTCTTAATACTTATCTTTATTATGAAAGTGTTTTCAAAGTAAAATGATCCTCATTATAATGATTGCTTCCAGGGATCAAGAATGAATAATTATATTTTCATATAAAAATCAGCAAAACATAATAACAATACATAAAATAATTCTAATTGGCTAACAGTACATCATTCCATTTCTGACAGAGATGCTCAAGCGCTGAATTGTCTTAACAAGTAAGGTTTTGTCACCTATTCTATTTCTCACGGCAAGTTGAAAAAAATCAAATCCCCAAACTAACCACCTTCCCCTTGCATGACACCAAATGGCTATGGAGGTAACTGATCATGTGGGTAAAGAGGTGATGAAAATCATGAGCTTAGAGGCTTTATGAAACTCTGGGAAATCAAACTTGGAGGGTGTTTTCCATGTTTAAATTAATGAAGCTCTAAGTTCCAGAATCACCACATAACTGTTCCTATTACAGAGCTAATTTCTCTTTGGCAACTAATCTTTAAAAACCCCTAATTTTTAAGAGCAGTTTTACAATGACAGTTTTAAAAAATTACTGTAGATCCAAAAGAAAAAAAATGTCTCTATAAAATCTAATTTTTCACTTAACATAGAAATCATACCAACAGCTGTTGTTCCCTGGTTTCCAGGCCATGCAACATATACTGAAATAGGAAGCCAAGCTTTCATGGACTTGTGTTAAGGAAAACAGGCTCACGTGGGCACAATACTTTTTAGGAAAAATGGAATCAGGCATAGAAGGAAGTATGGTACACAACTGATCCAAAGGCTATTGGGAAATTGATAGCAGATAAGTGACAATATTCTGGCTTCCTTTTATTAAGAGTCCCAGGAGACTTAAAGGAATGTGAGTGAAAGATAAGACAGATCTTAGGCTAGTGGTCCCCTCCCATTGCTTCCTGGGCAAGCTTGAGACTGTCTAGTCTTGTGGAGACACCATATGATGGGCCGTCTGCCTGCAGAGACTTTGATCGGATGGGGTCTCAGCTTGTGGCCATTTGGTAATGTGCTCCTTTCAAAGACTTCAGGTTGAACTCACGTTGGAAAGACTAAAGTTCTCCTTTGGGTGTCTACAGATCTTATTAACAGTTACTTATGATGTTTTATGTTCTCTAACACAATTTTCTCCATAAAAACCAGCATCAGGTATGCTCTCTCTGAGCGCATGTCAGAGGCGTTCCATCAGCATAGAGTGGACCAGTGAACAAGCCTCCTCGGCATCTACTGAACGCCCCCTAGGGGACGGGAGGGGACCATGCATACAAATGCAAACCACAGGGCCTTTTTCTGGCCTATTACTAATGAAGAATTAAAATGTGGCCACAGCGAACCAGTGCTAATTACTATCTGGTAATTTGATAATGGTACAATTTCATTTAACCAACAGAAACTTATCCCTACTCTGGGGACAACAATAACTTCATTTAAAAAAGTATCTTGCTGCATTTTGCGTGAACTGTTTGTGACTGACAGTACTCCTTCCATGGACAGCACACAAGTGCAGACTTTAATCTCATTTGATCTTTTCTTATTTTAACGTTAGGAACATTTCAGGGCTACTAATATTTATCTACAAAGCAGGAATGAGCCAAAGACAAAGAAAAAAAAGTAAGCTAATCAGAATCTTAAGATCTCAAATAGCACATGAAATGTAAACATTTAACCTCTTATTTCCAAAGGATTTCTTGAAACCTCTTTGGACATAGTGATATCATCACACATACTGATAAAGAGAATTATTTAATACCTTCAGAATTATTCTGTATACTTTTCATACTTCAAATTAAGAAAAAAATACTCAAATATTCAGGCAACTTTGGCATTAACATCTCCAAGAAGGGGACAAAAAT
Source organism: Eubalaena glacialis (assembly GCF_028564815.1). NCBI lineage: Eukaryota > Metazoa > Chordata > Mammalia > Artiodactyla > Balaenidae > Eubalaena > Eubalaena glacialis. The sequence goes on along the minus strand of NC_083716.1, from coordinate 176,720,774 downwards.
AACTACCAATGCAAAAATCATGAATAGATTGGGAACAATCACGGGTGTCCATAAAGTTCTCTTGGAAGAGCTCTTTTGTAAAGGCTCAGGTAACTTGGAATGAAATGTGATTTTTTTTACTTTGGCCCAGATAAATGAGGTTGAAAAATATAGAGTGGAAGATTCAGGCTCTTTCTACCTAAGGTGCAAGCATTTAGTTTGCTCAAATTCAAACGCTATCCAATACTCAGAACAGAAAGTTTGGTAATAGAACTGGACATTTTGAGATTTACCCACCATTTTGGCTAAAGGTGACCTGATTTTATCCCACTAAAGAGTTATTTCTCTCACCCAATTGCTTGTTTTCTTTGGAGAGCCTATCTTTTTTCCTAGTTCATCTTTGTTAGATGCCTGTTTCATTATCTGATGGTACCTCAGGATACCATCTGTCTAGCAGCCTAGCAGGAGTTGGATGCTAATAAAATCCTGGGGTGAAGCAGAAATCATGTGCATTTTTTCCAACACTTAGTTTAATAATCCAAAGTAGTTGCTCCCCCATTCTCAACATTCGTTATCACTTAGTTTGGAAATGGGAACTACTTAGATGCTGACTTTAGGGCCTCCATGATCTTAGCTCTGAGACAAAGAGGCTGAAGGAGTCTACCACTCTCAGCTGTCGGGGGGCCATGAACAGGAAGTGGAGAAGGAGGTGGGAAGTTTCTATTGCACATGGCAGATGGTTTTCATGAAAAGAATATGGATAAGGACGAGTCAGTGATATTTTGGTTTTATCATGTTTTTTTGAGAAACATACAGGTACATACATAGATCACACATTTTTATATCATTTATTGACCCAAGGTCAAATTCTACTTGATTTTCTACATTTTTCTCCCTCTAATCAATCTAACAAAAGCTATAGAATTGGAGAATAAGATATTACCTTTTCTAGACTCCATCCTACATATCTCTTTGTACCTTGGGAAGGTTTGAATATGACCAGGACAGGCTAAGTTAATCAATGGGAAACAACTCTCTTACTAAACCTACAGTTTACTTTACAAAATCCACTTCCAAAGCTATGGCTTGGCACGGGTAGAAGATAGGCTATCTCACATATTTTCCTCTCTCAGCCTTATCAGGCCACCATGGGAGAGCAGTAGACAAGATATATTATTCTTCATCTCAAAAGACCTACAAACACCATTCTGATTAGTCAAAAAGAACTCTTTGCCTTAAAATGTAAAATGAAATAAAAATCCACAGATACATAGAGGACTGCGTTAAGTTACTGCCATTGGTCAGAGAGGCTCTGAGAATTCTCAATTCTTCTAAGTGACTTTTGGGAAAAACAAAAGATTGTTCAGATGTCTTTGCTAAGGACAGACTTAATTTTCTTCATTTCATGCAAATCTTCTAAACCTTTAATTTACAAGCTGATCTTTTGAAATTATTTTTCTGTACTAAAAGTGTCAGATGATTCAAAGTTGAACACACTGTGGTTCTCTGGTTTATTTCACCCATCAGGGGACTTGCTCTAGACACTAAAGCAAGGCACGAGTCATTCTTCTGTTCCATATTTTAGTTGATAAGAAACTTTCACCGTCTCAAAAATTTTCAGCTATAACATGCTCGCTGTTTACTTTTTATATATCTGCATTTTAGCAGATGTTCAGATGACTTAACAAGTATATTTGGTATTTAATGATCGGTCTTACAAACACGACCATCCACAAATTACACTCCTAGACATATCCCTGTTCTGTGAAATAAAATAATAAGGCTTTACAAGAAGAGTTAGTTATACTGTTTCCTCAATAAACAAGCAGACATATTTCCAAGGCTCTTCAATCATTACTATGGACCATACCAAAAGCACATTATTTTATAAATAGGTGGGAAAAGAGTTAACATTACAGCGTGAGGTTTTTGTTTGGAAGTATTAACACTCATGTTGCACACTGTGGGCACAAAGCTTTATTTCAATTTTTTAAAAAAACTGAATTGAATATGAATGGTTTTGAGCAGGACATGCACTTCCTAGTATTTTGTTGTTCCCTTCACTAGCCCTGACTTGCACATTGATATCACTGCATTGTGGTTTGGGACTCTTTTTTTAGAAGATGGTCTTTCTGATTTATGAAATAAGTATTTATAATACCTTTTTATTCCCTCTTACTAAAAGTTGGTTTCAAGAAAAGAGATAAAATCTTTGGTTTATGTGTATGGTTTTCTTATCTATACATAAATAACACTGCCCTGTAGGAGACTATGGAAACTTATTTTTTCAGTAATCTTTCTGATTGCTGAGTAGAATTTTTATTGTTTTTTTTCTGGAAATAGTTCCCTTTGAACAAAAATTCCTGGAAACTGAGCAAGTTCTTCAAAGAAGCAAACAAAAGGACTTAGAGTGTAACACTAGTAACAGGAAATTTTCTAGTAACAGGAAATTCTGTTATGTTATGGGTTATGTTTAAGGAGAAAAGACAAAGGGTAAAATGGTCTTTCTCCCATTGGCTTTATTTTGCTCAGAAAAATAAAAACATCAAGATCAAATACTAGATAGGGCACTTTCTTGAAAGCTGGTTGCAGTAAAGTGCTTTGCATTAGAGGTGACTTTTGCCAACTCTTGGAAGTCTCCTTTTTCTGTCCCAAAATATACTTAGCTTCTTTTTTTCATGACATGGCAAAAGATGGCGCTAATTACAGGGGTAGTGGTAAAACCTGGTTGAAATCTGCTGCTCTCTTTGTATTATTCTCAGATCATGGGACAAATTCCCAGTAGGAAGAGTGACTTCTTTGTTTGTAACCATGACCTTAAGTCTTCCTTCAGAGCCAGAGCACTGACCCCGTAATAGAGAATTAAAAAATCTCTGTAACCTCCAAAGTTAATCCCCAGCTAGCTGCCATTCTCACTGAAGAAATCTTGGCTGTGTGAATAAGAAATGACATCTAATCCAAAGCAATTTAATACACAACAAATTTTTTAAGTCCTCCAATAACCACAGTCTTTAATTGGAACAGCTAATTGACCACGAAGAGTGACAATTACAAAACTGAGCTCACCCTGTTTCAACTTTACACTGGGAGAAAGCTCACTGAGACTGTACAGGCCATTTCGAAACAGGCACTGTAACACAAAGAAAGCAAACCTATTTGGAGCTGTACGAGAATCCTGCACTGGGATTTGCTTGCTCTAAGTGACCAATTAAGCTAATGCTCCTAGCGGACTGGCTTAGGGGAATAGAAAGGGGTAGAAGCAGATCAAGCGTCTCCCTCACTGTCATGAACCCAGAGAGTAAAAGGAGTGAGGAAACCCTCTTTTGTCCACAGATTCACAAACAAATACAAAAAAATAAATAATATTCTAAGACAGTACAAATGCAAATACTGTTCCCTTGTGCCAATTACATAAAGCATGCCTACATATACAGAATGGTAATTCTTTCTCATTCACAGACAGGACATATGGCAGTGCACTATTCAAAATGCTTTGATAATCCTAATTTTTGTTTCTGGTGCTGAGAGATTATGAAAGGAACTGCATTTGCAACTTATTAAATACTTCCAGGAACAAACAGTTCACTTTATTTGGGACTTGTAGTTTTGAGTAATTAATCATCCATGGAGCAAGGGCCAGTGAGGAGATACCCGTTGGTACCACTGGTCCCATTGGTGGCGGTCGCAGCATGAGGGTTACTCCCTGGAGGTTCCGAGTCCTCCTCATCTGAGCTAGACTCAATATCACTTCGATCATCCTTGGACACCTGTGGAATACGAGAAGGTGAGTGCAGCCAGCTCCGAAGGAACCGTTAAGGTATGGCATGCTCAGAAGTATATGCACAATCATACATGAAGAAAAACAGATCTAAATATTTAAAAAATCAAAGAGGATAGGAACATTGCCATAGTAATAAGTTCCCCTTCTTTGGAGATAGACATTTGGGCGACTAAGTCAGTTATCAAGGAATGTAGGTGGATTTAGGCATCACAGGGGGCTAGCTTTGTTGACTTCCTTAAGGTACCTTTGGATATTGAGAATGTACTAGACCATGAACCCCACTCTTACTGGCAAAGTGGCATATGGTACTACTGGAAGGGCACTATAGGAATTTGGTACAAATGGATCCATTTATTCTCTGATGAACACATTCTCTTTGAGAATCATTTAAAGTCAGCTCTTAATTAACTACACTAATGGAGATATTCACTAGCTCTGTTCACTAAAACATCATTCTTATTTGGCTGTTTAATGCATTCTTTGATGATTTAATTTTTCTTTTTTGTCTGCTAGAATTAAGTAGAAATTTTGTTTCGTATACCACATAACAACTAATGGCAGCAGGAGGCATTTGGGGCACTTGCTGGGTGAGGTCTAGTTGAAAATATTTCCCAAGAAAAATCTACTGGCTCGATCATCATGAATTGGCTCCCATCATTCCAGGGTTCTTCCCTCCTCCATTCAGACTCTACAAGTCATGAGTAAGGCACCAGGATATAAATCTATATGTTACCATAAAGGATGAAAAAAAATCATACTGTCTCACAAGGAGGTAATGTAGGAAGAAATTACAGAAATACTCTACTGCTTTTAAAATTGAAAGAGTTTGAACCTCCTACTCTATGTCTACATCATGGTAAACATTTTTACCCCACAGGCCTTAAGACCTTTGAGTAACTGTGTGCTGTTTACTTGTTGTCTAAGCGGTGGGGGAGAGGGGTAGCAATAGGGACCTGGTGGCTTGCTTGGCTTTATAGAAAGTTTCCCAGTCTAGTTCCTTATGATTCTCTAAGAGGTGGGTTGGGAAGTTGGCAGAATCTCCTGGGAGGCTTTTCAGAATGAACTGGGTTCCACATCTCATCCTCTCTGTCACCGCTACCGCCCAACCGGAGAACCCTGGAATCCACTGCCCTCCCAATTTGAGAAGCCACCATCACTGCAGGAGAACGTCACCTCCGTCAGGTGGGGTGGGGAGGGGACAGGAGAGAGTCCTGAGCTGAGCACTGCTGCTCCAGCCTAAGCAGAGATGACTAAGTAAATACATAAAAATGGACCTCACTCCAATGGCCCTTGAGATGAGATGAGACTCACAAGGACCATCTCCAAGAAGATTTAGATACTGAAACACCAAAATGACTAGATTATAAGGATACTTTAACTTCAAAAAAAATGGGTCACAAAGACAGCATTAGAATAAAAAGCTCTACTACGTTTAGAAATCCATTAGTCATAAATTAAGCTGCTAATAGGAAAGAAAACTCCAGTTTCAGAGAGCGATTAATTTACATTTGCATGCTTAGTAAGATTATTTTTAATTGCATTTGGAAAAAAAATCTATACTTATGTTACCTCCAAAGAAAGGAATGATTTAGAATATCCCAAAATAACCCACAGGAAAATAGAGTCCATAACTCATGGCCAAAGATGAATCTTACTGTCCTAGGTGAACAGCAAAGGCAGTTAAGATATTCTGAAGCTTGAGATCTGAAATAAAATTGACTGTCTCCTAATAAAGTTGAAGGAGTAAACTAGAGAGAAGACAGTGTATCTGGTGGAAATAGCAATGCAATAAGGACACAAATCATCTAATCTACAGCCTCCTTGCATCTTCAGTTACCATTATCATATTGACAGTATTGTGCACATTGATTTAATTTGTATCCAAATGAGGACAGGAGCGTTTTTTAAAATAGAAATACATGCTCATTTTAAAGAGTACGAGGTCACAGAGAAAAAATGAACTTTTGCTTTTAAACAATTCATTGCTCAAAATATTTTGTATTTACATAGGAGCTGATGCCGAGAATTGGCTTCATAGTACGTGACTAGATGTCCCGAGCCCCGGCGGAAGGGGCTCACAAAGCGGTCACGTGCTGCCCCGCTGCCCAGGGCAGCCCTGGCAAAGAGCCGATGCTCTGGCCTCCCTTCTGGACCGCGTTGATCCTCTCCCCAACTTAGTTCTGTTTCTCCTACTTCACTTTGGTCTATTTCTGTTTTTTAGCTGACATGTTGAACACCAATGAAAGAGATCCATCTCCTCCGTTGGATCATGCAAAATTTAGCAGAATGAAAGCTCACACAAAAGGTCACTGAGCTGTCCCTAGCATCCCTCACAGCTGGTGGGAGCCACACCTCGGTTAGAGCCTCCAGGCAGCGCCAACAGATTAGACAGAACAATAAGCATGGAAACAAAAGCATCGGAGTGCCCCGCCAATGGGCTAACGTGGGACCCAGGACTGGCACAGAGAGAGAGAGACGTGAGAAACTTACATGTAAAGGGTTCCACTTCCCAGACTTCCAGGTTGGCAGAAGGAAGAGAACGAACAACGAAAGTAAGAAAATGTCACAGAGAACGTTCCAGAAAAGTCACTGCTCTACACAGAGGGCTTGGGGTCTGGGAAGCTTTATTCAAATCAGCTTCATGAGCCCATTTTTAACCAAAGGGATTTAACTAAATTTTTACTGACAAAGTCATAAATGGTCATACTGCATCAAGCAACCCTTTCTCATAAAATGAAAGAATTATTAAATTTCTGTTTGGTATAAGTATAATCAGAGGAGGACCAAGGGAGACAGAGAAAGGGAGAGTAGGAACACAACAAATAATATACCTCCACTGAATCTAAAATTATAAATGCAGATCATTCAGCAAAGCGATGCTACGTGTAAAAAAATCAACAGAAGAAAATGAAAGTTTGTATTGTGTTTCAAAGAGGTTATGCTAAACCTTGAAGGAGAAAAAACAGTTTTGATGAAATTCTAAATAATAAATAATGTTCTCGTTGATTAGAAGAACACAAAACCATAATTTTCTGGGACATATTAGAAAGGGTGAGTTTTATCTTACCTTGCCTTTTGAAATAGCTTTGCAAGCTATTTTTACGATCAAGTAAGACCAGAAGCAGTTCAAGCCTTGTATTACCAACAGCAGTAGGTTAAAAACCCACCAGGAAGGGTAAGGTCCAACAATCTCCCAACTTTCAAATAATGTGGTATTTAACACCCTAAGGAAAAGGAGAAAGTAATCATTGAACACAGCTTTTCACTTTGCCTTCAAAGGAACTCTAGTTACTGCAAAGAAGCACAAAGTCAATGATATCCACTGACTACTCCCTGCAAGGATGGTCTGAAGGCTGACAAGGTACTTAGAAGAGTCATCACCGGAACGATTCCCCTGGTGGCATAACATTCCTTTGGATTCTAGCTTGAATAGTGTACTTATGCTCCCATTCACTTTTGTTGTCATTTCTTCCATTAATTTTCATTACGTTTTCAATTGATTCTATTTCTCACTACTGGTTAAAAGGCCTGTATCATCCTTGAAGTTGCTTTTGGCCTTTAAATAAGTGTGAGGAATACCATTTAATAACATTACATTGCAAGAAAAAAAAGAGTAATTAATTCCAGAAACACTAGTTAAGTTTAAACTGTATGCTTAGCACAGTGAGTTAGAATATACTTAAGACCTCATCCCTGTCCTCAAGTGGTTTATAGTCTAGTAGCGGAGCCGGTACTGGGTTCTGAATTTTGTAAGCCTTCCCCTGGGAAAGAACTGGCAACTGAAAGATATCATATTGAAGTGATGTCTTGAGATGAGTGTTGGAAGGATTTTTTTTTTTAATTATTAGAATATAATGAATATACTTAGTTGTAAGAGTATGTACTTGAGGCAGGTGAAAGTATTTGAAGTAATTGGTTCCCTCTGTTATCCACCATCAGGACCAGGATGGAGCAGCCACCTGGGGCAGATACAGGACGGCTGGTTTCAGTGCTTGGCTCTCATCCTTGCTGTATCTGCTCCTAAGCCTTATGGAAGTTGATTCATGCCTTCTGGACTCATACTGCTGCCACACAGAAGCACGGTAGCCACAGAATTTTGGAATTACTCTCACTTTCTTGCTTTCCTCCTTAGCTCAGTGATGGGCTGGTTTGGAGATCTAAGTGGACTGACAAAACTCATCGTAGTGTATTTCCACCAACTGTCCCTGCAGTGCTTTGCCGGGACCCTCAGGAGAGGTTAGGTGGACAACAATCAGTGACTAAGGGGGAGGGATGGAAAACTCTTGAATGTAAGACACGGACCACTCATACAAGAACAGAAGGCACATATACAGAAAATTTTAATATGAGTGTGATGAATGCTTTGAGAGAGGTTAAGAAAAGTACTTAGTGAATTCACAAAAGGAAAAAAAACACATTTATTTGAGTTGGGATAAGAGGTAAAGAAAAAAAGGAGAATGAATAATAGACATAAACAGGTTCCCCATGCCCAATTTCAGCAACCTGCATTCATAGACCAGAATGAGACAGAGTGTGTCTCTAACCCTACCGTATTAGTTATCTCTCAAGAACAATGCTCAATACACATGGATTTAAAATCCGAAAATCAATAGTATGGAGCTGAATTTGACAATTCATTAAAAGTATATTACTCTATGATATAGTAGTATTCATGCTGGTGGAGGGGGACCAACATTAGGAAATCTACTAATATAATTATCACACGTCCATAGGCCAAATTGGTACAAACCTAATTATTCCAACTGCACTGAAAGACATTTGGCAATGTTCAATTCTCCACTGCTGATGTTTAAAACTTGGAACTTAAAGCACTTAATATGATTTTTATCCAGCTCAACTCAGCAGTGGTCATAATATTTAACAAATACCAGAGTTACTGACTTTATAATTAGGAACAAACCACGGACAATCAGCATCACCATTATTATTTAACCCTATTCTGGTAGTTCTGGCTGTTAAGTATGGTAAAAAGTCAGAGTTCATTTCAAATAATAGGCATTACATCTCTGTAACTATTTCAAAAACAGCAAACAATCAAAATCTCAAATAACAGGTAGTGGTTAAAAAACTATGAAGATATTCCACAAATTATAAAGTCACTCACAATATTAAACATGTTTCAAGAGTTTCTTATGATAGAGAAAAATCGTAATATCTCAGTTCCATAAAATAAATATATATTTGCACATACACACAGAAAAAGTAAGAGAATTATAATTCATTGGAAGGAATTAAAGCCATTATAGACTTTCTTTGGTGGATTAGGGAATTTTGTATTTTCTTCTTTATATTCTTCTCTTTTCCAAATCCATGACAAATAATTAGGACAAAATACAAGTTATTTATAAAAAGGAATAAGTTAGGATAATGCCTATATTCCTGCCTTGTTTGTTATCCCAAGAGGCAGCCATGTCTTTATACACAGTTTGCAGGCCACGGGACAACAGGTCTAAACAAAGGTGAACTCCAAGACAGCGAGGGAGGCCTTACATACCTTATGCTTTTCTATCTCCAGCACCTTGCAAAACACTGCGAAGTAATTTGCTCGCTGGACCTGATGGCTGACTGACTGTGTGTTTGTTCAGTAATCAAATAAATAGATATGCACAAGACAACTCGGGAATAATCACAATAATTTTATTTCAGAACCAGCTCTGCTTCTTGACATATTAAACATGTTGACCTTCAGAGGGAATTTAGTTTCATTTGAACAGAAAGAGGTCCTGTAGAAATGGCAACCATGACTGCGTGATGCTACGCATTATAAATTAGCCTTTGCTGAATTATAGGTTTGAGAACCTTTCTCACCATTACAGTTTGCTCGGCTTATTATGAATAGAGTGTCATGCAGTCGCTGGTGACATGATATTCACATTAATTTCTGAAACACTGCATCAGAATGTACAGGCTTTGCCATGACAATCAGTGGCACCTCTGAAATGCCACTCAAAAGTAATGGGATTTCTTTGGAAATTGACTTGGCTGCCTGCAGAGACAATTGAGAAAAAACAATCAGTGCACCAAAGAGCTATATCTCTCAGTGAGAAGCTTGGTAAGGAAAACAATATATGAGGAATTGAGATTGAGGAGAGAGACATTATGCCACTTGGATTCTGAAAAACAGCAAACCCAGGAAATAGCGCCTTTGTTTAGCCACAGAATGTTTCTGATGAGAAAACTGTCCCCTTTTGGGCAAACTATTAAAATAGTGATTACAGGATTTTATCCTTTCCCAGAGGTTAGGGTTAGGAGTACATACTTTAAAGACGTCATTACAAATCTATGGTGACAGGGCTCTGAAGAGTGGTATCTCTGAGGGAGGATTGAGGGGACAGGGCAGGAGGGAGGCTGCTGGCATGCTGGAAACATTCTCTATCTTGATTCAGGTGGTGATTATGCAGATTATACATATGCAAAATTTTACAAATGTAAAACTGTATCATGAAGATTTGTGTACGACACTGTGTGCATTATACCTCAATAAACTAAAATGGAAAAAAGTACTCTGGGGCAAACACTGCCAATTTGCAACCTCTGGCTTGCATAATTACTATAATATCAGTGTTTCTACCCCCCCCCCCCACTAATTTGGGGTCAATATATGTCTTCTAAGAAAATAGATTTTTTTCTTCCCCCAAAATAGCCTACAGCATCAAACCTCCTCCTGTTACTCCAATCAAGTGGTGGAGAGTTTGGAAACATAAGGGGCCAGAAAAGACCATTTTCCTTTTCATTAATGTTAGGGTCACTTAACCACTAGATGGCGCATCACGCATGTACAAAGCGTGCTCAAGCAGGTCTATTCTGCCAGAACCTTCTGCCAAAGTCTGGGTCCCAGCACAGAAATCACTCCATCTTCAGGTTACACCTTCCTTTCTAAGAATCTTCCCCAACAATGGAATGAAGAGGCTCCCGTCTTTGCTTCTTTCGTCCTGCGTGATTCCCAATAGAAACGATGCCTGCAGGGCAAAGCTCCAAGCAATTCACTGGTGATGTAAAGATGCACCACTTACCACCCCAATAGCTTAGCCCTGATGGGTTATTTTAATGGCTGTTTAATGAATCATAAGAATTTAATTTGACTTGCCCTATAGCTACTTTTGCTCAGGCTTACCCTTCATGGATTTTTCATCTTAAATTTGATTATCACAGAAATATGTATATATAGGCTATGTGGGGATAGGAGGAGGGGAATGTATACATTCATGCAGAAAAGTTTAGCCACTTTTTCTTAAGCAAAGAAAAGTCAGAGTAGTCTCATTTTAATACTATATTTAAGCTCCAGACTTAAGAACAATTTGGTCAAGTGTTGGGTAGTCAAGGCTGCTAGACAGCAGAAAACCTTGCTCACAATGCCTGGATGCCTAATTATCTCGAATAATAGATTCGCAGTCTGTAGCAGACACAGAAGTAGCTTCTCTATCCCTGAAAGGAAGCTGAACTTGAACCCGGAGGGACCATCTGTCTTTCCTCTAGCAATGGGCATATCAGTTCTGTCATATTCTTATCTGAGTAAGACATGGGGATCAATTCATTTATTTTTACTTTTAGGTCACAGCCTGGCCAGACTTAGACATTGATCCCTTATATCACAGGAAGTTTGTCACTAGTAACTTCCTGGCTGGGGTGGATTATTTCTCAAAATGAGTCACTGCCCTCTTGGTGCCCCATTTGCTGTCTGTCTGCCTGAGTTCCCAACCCCTCCACTGCCTGGTCTGCCTTTCTATGTTCCTCATCTCCCAACCTGAGTTTCCCTAGCGAAGAACATGTCCTTCGGGCTGTATCCTGATTCCAACATACTTACTTTCAACCCTCCTCTTTGTTGCCTACGTGCCCCTAAAACAGACTTGTCTGGTTCTCAATAACTACTCTTTTTTAAAAGATTTTTTTGATGTGGACCATTTTTAAAGTCTTCATTGAATTTGTTACAATATTGCTTTTGTTTTTTATGTTTTGGTTTTTTGGCTGCAAGGCATGTGGGATCTTAGCTCCCTGACCGGGGATCAAACCCGAACCCCCTGCATTGGAAGGCGAAGTCTTAACCACTGAACTGCCAGGAAGTCCCCATAACTGCTCTTTATTGAGTAATTAGTATGTGTTGAGCACTGGCCCAAACACGTTATATACATTGTTTTACTTAATCCTTTCAACACCTCATACAGAAGAATCCCCATAGAGTAGAATTCCTACACTAGGCTAATATTTATTGAGCTTTATGTGTCAGGAACTGGGCTCAGGCTTTAATGTGCTAATGCATAATCCTCATGAAATAAACCCTATGTGATAAATTCCATTTTTTTTCAAAGTAGGTATTATTACGTCTATTTCACAGATGAAGAAACTGAAGCACAGGTTTGTACTGTATGCCCAACACTGTCCCCACTGCTGGGGACACATATTCGTGGGCCTCAAAGAACTCATAATCTAGTTGGGGAGCTGGGGATGGAATATAAATTGGCATATTGTATTTAGTGGGTAATGTTACCACATGTATCAAAATGTACGTACCTACTGAGTCTATGATTCTATTTCCAACCTTTTGTCCTAAGGAAGAATTTCAGGGATTTGTAAGATTTAGCCATAAGGATGTTCATTTAAATATTATTTATAGTAGCATACTACTTGAAACATCCTAGATGATGTTTACAAATAGGGTACTGATGAATAAACAATGACCTTCTCAGAAGATGGAATATTCTGTAACCAATATAATTATGTTACAGAAGAATACTTAATGAAATGGAAAAATGCTTATAGTACAATGTTAAATGAGAAAAACAAAGCTATAAAACAGTATGTGCAGAATGATCGCATTTTGGTGAAGAAAATGATGTAATTTTAAGCATATAAAATGTTAGAAACAAGGACATCAAATTATGAACAGTGGTTATTTCAGAATTATGGGATTGAGATTTTTTTTTCTTCTTTGCGGTATTTCATATTCCATAAAATTTCTGTAATGAATATTTAAGTATAACATGTATATAATCCCATAAATAAATATCAGTTTAAGTTAAAATTTGAGGAGACCATAGGAGAATGATAATAGATAGCCAAGTACTAACAGAAGCCTCTAAAGGTCTTAACTAGGGCAAAGAGGGCAACAGATTTTCGCAGAGCTGGATGGGTTTCCCAAAAGCCAGCTCACTAAGTCTCAGAGCCACACAGGGGCGGCCTGGCTTGGCCATATGTGGTTCTCCTCAAAGTCCCAGCTTCCTGCTCCAGAAAAGAAGGCAGTGACTGACGGAACCTGTCTGTGGTCACACCAGCTGGTGCCCTCTGTCCCCTCAGGCTGGCATGTTTTATGTGAGTAGGGGATGGCTGGCTCCTGGGAGGGCCGAGGAGGAGAGCTGCTCGCAGGGCAGAGCAGGGCGTCCCAGTGGCGGCAAGGTCCCTGCCTCTCTGGGATAGGTCTGTTCACAGCGCTGCCTCCAAAGACAGATGCTTTTATTCCCTCTGAACAAAGGAAGCAGCTCTCTAGGTTCATTCGTGGTTATGGGTGTGGAGATTCTGAGACGGTAGAGAGGCCAACTTGAACACACATCATAAGCACATTTGATCGCTTTTGTCCCTGGAATGGGGCTTTGTTGGCATGTTTGGAGCTGTTTTTGTCAGAATTCCCTGTTTTTGTTAGAGCTTAATAACTGGCCTAAGAACTGTGAAACCTGCCTGATCTCTGCACTCTCCTGTTACCTTCTTATTTCATGATTCTGTGGAAGAAATGTGTTTTGCAAGATATAAGAGAGAGCTTCTGGAAACTATGGGGGCAATACCTGCAAATCTTGTCTTGGGGGCAGGAAGAAACGGAAACGAGGAAGGGGAAAGGAAAGAGAGAGAAGGCGAATGGGCGGATGGGAAACGGGCAGACAGAGGGCACGAGGAGACAGGGGACCTGCTTCCCTGAGGCACTGCTCACATCTGTAACTTGAATCAGGACCAGGCCTTGCACAAACTCTGCGTGACATTTAATACCACACCATTTCTGGGATTACATGTTACACTAATAAAAAGAGAGCCACAAGACAAATAGTTGTGCCCTGGAACTTAGGAGGGGGAAATGGCTGTGCAAAGCTCAGGGCCTGAAACTCAAAAGCTTCTTCCACCTGTCACTGCCAGGCAGGGAATCTGCCGGGTGTGATTTATCTGCTGGCAAACTCAGCGCAGGTACGTAGTCTAACAATTTACTGAGGAAGAAAGAAATACAAAGCCTGCCTTGGAGAGAAGGACGGCTGAAATGCAGCAAACCCAGAGGCCTCCCTCCCACAACCCCATCTGACTCAGGTGGTCCCAGGACAGTCGTTCAGCAAGGGTGTGCAGACTCAGGAGCTGGAGAGCAAAGAGTTCTTTTGCAGAAATCCCAACTGCAAACATATCAAGATAGTGGCCCTCCAGACAGTGGTTTTATTTGGTAAAACTTATCTTCGAATACAGTATACAGTGTCCTAGGGCAGCGGTCCCCAGCCTTTTTGGCACCAGGGGCTGGTTTCGTGGAAGACAATTTTCCCACGGACGGGGTTGGAGGGCGCGATAGGGTTTGTTCAGGGGGTAATGCAAGCGATGGGGAGTGATGGGGAGCAGCAAATGAAGCTTCCCTCGCTCTCCCGCTGTTCACCTCCTGCTGTGCGGCCCGGTTCCTAACAGGCCGCGGACCAGGGTTGGGGACCCCTGTCCTAGGGGGCTTCATCTAAACGGCAAAAAAACAATTTAACTGACAGGACAAGACACTCTCTCTGCTCTTACTAGTTATAATGTGCTTAACTGTGCTTATCCATTCAACCTCAATTACTTCTTTCCATAGTCCCTGGCCATGAATAGAATGTTTACAGTCAGTGAGATGAATATAAGACTTCTCTCCTCACTGACAGAAATAGCAATAGCCAAGGCCACACCTTAAATCACAAGGGAAATTTCTTACACACCATTGGCTATCCGTGTGTACTGGGCCTAGCACCTTGTTAGGAGGTTTGAGAGGTATTTGGGTAGCATTTGATGCAGCTTTCACTCACATGCATCATAGATGTTGATGATGAAAGTGCTACATCATCAATGGAGAAGTTGGCAAAGGATATGAACAGACAGTTCACAGAAGAAATACAAATACAAATGACTTATGAAAACATGGATGAAATGTTCCACTGTGCTTATAATCCAATGAATACAAAATTAAAACAAGAGATATGTATGCCATAGTTTTTGGGATGATGTGTCATGACATCTGCAACCCAATTTCAGATGATTTGACAAATGTAAGAGAAATGCATGTGTGTAAAAGAAATGCAATGGGTACTGCAAGGGGTAACAGTTGATGAGTGCAGGTGGGAGTATATGAGTATTCATTATATATTTTTTTCAAACTCTCTGTGGGTTTGAACATGTTCAAACTAACAAATTAAATTAAAAGAGAAAACGTTTAAACTATCAAATCAAAAGGCATAGAGTGGCTGAATGGATAAAAGAACAAGACCCATCTATATGTTGTCTACAAGAGATTCACTTCAGAAGTAAGTACACACAGAGACTGAAGGTGAAGGGACGAAAAAGGATATTCCATGTAAGTGGAAATGAAAAGAAAGCTCAAGTAGCTATACTCATATCAGACTAAACAGACTTTAAAACAAAGAATGCAATAAAATCAAAACGAAAAGGCAACCTGAGTGGGAGAAGATGTTTGCAAACCATACACTTGATAAGGTTTAATAGCCAAGCTATATAAAGAACTCATACAACTCAACAACAACAAAACAACTCAATTAAAAAATGGGGAGAGGATCTGAATAGACATTTTTCCAAAGAAGACATACAGATGGCCAACAGGTACATGAAAAGATGTTCATCATCACTAATCCTCAGGGAAATGCAAATCAAAACCACAGTGAGATATCACCTCACACCTGTCAGAATGGTTATCAGGAAAAAGACAGGAGTAACAAGTGTTGGAGAGGATGTGGAGGAAAGGAAACCCTTGAACATTGTTGATGGGACTATAAACTGGTGCAGCCACTATGGAAAACAGTATGGAGGTTCCTCAAAAAATTAAGAAGAGAACTACCATATGACCCAGCTATTCCACTTCTGGGTATTTACCTGAAGAACATGAAAACACTATTTTGAAAAGATAAATGCAAAATGGAAGCACTCTAAGTGTCCATCAATAGATGAATGGGTAAAGAAGATGTGGTGTGTATACACACACACACACACACACACACACACACACAATGGAATATCCCTCAACCATGAAAAAGAGTGAAATCCTACTATTTGGGACAATATGGATGGACCTTTTTTTTTTTGGAAGAGTAAACTATTCGTTTTTTATTAAATGAGTAAACATTTATTATTCAAGTCACATATTATTTGACATTTCTTGCAAGCAAATAACTCCTTAGAAATTCTGTGATTGTGAAAATTAGACTGTTATAACTTACTGTATTTAAGATTGTGTTAATTGCCTCTGACTTCTTTGAACTCAGACACCCCTAACTTCATACACTGTTTCCTACTGAGAATAATCTTCAAACTTTATACTGATTAGAACATGGATGGACCTTGAAGGTGTGATGCTAAGTGAAATAAGTCAGATAGAGAAAGACTAATGCTGTATGATTTCATTCATATGTGGAATCTAAAAATAACAACAAACAGACAAAACAAAATAAAAACAAACTCCTTGGGGGCTTCCCTGGTGGCGCAGTGGTTGAGAATCAGCCTGCCAATGCAGGGGACACGGGTTCGAGCCCTGGTCTGGGAAGATCCCACATGCCGCGGAGCAACTAGGCCCGTGAGCCACAACTACTGAGCCTGCGCGTCTGGAGCCTGTGCTCCGCAACAAGAGAGGCCACGATAATGAGGCCCGCGCACCGCGATGAAGGGTGGCCCCCACTTGCCACAACTAGATAAAGCCCTCGCACAGAAACGAAGACCCAACACAGTCATAAATAAATAAATAAATAAATAAAATAAACCCAAAGTTTAAAAAAAAAAAAAAAGTAAGCTGACATATTTAAAAAAACAAACAAACAAACTCCTTGATACAGAGAACAGATTAGTGGTTATCAGAGGGGAAGCGGGTAGGTGAAGTGGATGAAGGGGGTCAACTATATGGTGATGGATGGTAACTAGACTTGTGGTGGTGATCATTTTGTAGTGTATACAGATGTTAAACTATAATGCTGTATACCTGAAGCTTATACAATTAAACTATCAAATATATGTAAAGAAGAAGATAAACCACTGTGCTGCCAAAAATAAAATAAAAGCAACGCTCTTGTAAGTGGCTGGTCAGAGTGTAAATTGGTGAAATCTTTATAGAAAATTTGGCCATACATATAAATATTTTTAAATGATTGTTTATCCTCATAAATTTACTTTTCCAGTTATCTATCTTTATCTTTAATAAATACATTGTTAACAAATTTAAAAACATACTGTTTTTAATGGCAAAAAAGAAACAAATAAATGGTTAAAATGTGTATCTGTATGGTAGAATGTTATTCATACATTAAAATCATCTCTTCTATTTAACAACATGGGAGAATCCTCACAATTTAATGAAAAGTGAAAAGATCATATTAAAATCATATGCAGTATGATCTCCAGTTTTCATATGTATGTGTAAATACATGCATATATAAAATGCGATTAAATTGTGATTAAAAGAAAATATTCTAAAATGTTCACATTGGCTACTTCTGATTCTAGGAATTTAAAATAAAAGATTTTCTACATGTATGTAGTATTTTTAGAGAAAACACTTAAGAACTTTTTTCAAGGATGATGGTCTAAAAAACTTTAACCCTTTCAAGTTAGTTCAAAAATACCTATTTGTGTTCCACTCTCAGCGGGGGAACAGGTGAAGCTGAATTTTCGGTGTCGGGCCTGAATACCTTTAGGAATGCCCAAGGTGTACACATGGAGGGGAACTTGAATCTGAGCCACACTTGTTGGTTTTAGGATTCACATTTCTATGAGCGAGTATCCTTCGCATGGCACTCAGATGGTACTAAAGAAACAAATCCAAGAAGAAAAATCCCAGGAGGTCAGATGGACCTTCCCGATTATTCTGCCCAACTCTTCCTTTGACTCAGATCTCACCTGGAACATGATGGCAAGACATGGCCTTCCACTTGCATTCTTGTCCTGGGACCCCCAATGTGAGGGTGAAGAGTCTAGGGTGAAGCATATAGCAGGTGCTCCACAAATACCAATTTTCTGGCAAATATTTTAGGTTAACGAGTAAATATACATGTGATTTCTGGAGTCTGTATAAATATATATATATATAACATGTCCACTGACAATGTTCAAAATCAGTTTTTAATCAGAATGGTGTTTTCCAGTTTAAAACTAATTCCCCTTCATCTGTAGAATTTAGAAACCTGGTCTCTCCGAGTCCCACCTTGTGCCACGTGCTTCAATGAGGCTGCTCTGCAGGGCGGCAGTTCCCAGGCCTGCCGCTCACTGGAATTCCCTGGGGAGCATTAACAGTACTGATGCCTGTGACG
This sequence comes from Eubalaena glacialis, assembly GCF_028564815.1. Lineage (NCBI taxonomy): Eukaryota > Metazoa > Chordata > Mammalia > Artiodactyla > Balaenidae > Eubalaena > Eubalaena glacialis. Next base: position 176,702,489 of record NC_083716.1, on the reverse strand, counting down.
GCCTCCAGAGACTGTAATTCAGACGGTCTGGGGCATAGCTTGGGTGGTGCAATCTTTAAAAGGTCCCCAGATGACTCCAATGTGCACACAAGTTTGGAAACTGCCTCTTTTGTTCTCTATTTCCCTTTTGTACTTGTTTTTTTTTTTAATCTACAAACAATTCTGAATAACTTTTGATGATCCATTTCTGCTCTCAGTAGATGTGATGACTGCAGGTCATTTATGATTGTGTGTGGCTGAATGACAGTTACCAGGCTGTGCATTAAATGTTTAAAATTTTGTCCCCTCGCCCACTTTAATGAGAGCAATAGCACCCTGGCATCAGAATCCCCAACTTTGAGGTTTCAAACTGCCCCAACTCAGAGATAGTTGAGGACCCCACTCTTCCCAGCCCCTTGCTTACCCTCTTTTGGGCTACACAAAGCTTATGTTTAACCTCCCAGGATTTTGCAGAAATTGTCCTTCGAAGAAAGGGTCTGAAGCATGAGCTTGTAAACTCATTCAGACAATAAGTAAAGCCCGATGCAAAGGAGGGAGAGTGTCCACAGAACCAGATCAAGAAGCCCAAAGCTGGAAAAGAAGATGGCGCCCTTATCCCTGCCCACATATAATTGATATTAAAAATGATTCCAAACCACAAAACAATAAGAAAATCCCTAAAAATCTTTTTCTCTTTTGGCATGGAGAGTCAAGTCAATTCTTGCTGAAATGTAAAAATGTTAAAAAAAATGCTTATGGCCCACTTTGCTTGTGCCCTAAGCACACACTTAATTGATCTATTAGGCACCCAGCATGGAGCGTCCTTGGTGAGTGTTTGTGATTCATCACCCAGTTACGATGACTTGGGTCACTTAACAACCATGGTGCTGAAGAGGGAGCAGTGTTCATGATAGATTTTTACTTGATAAGAAGAGTCCCCTTTAGATTCAGTCAATGTCATCAAGTTTCCTAAGATATATCACTGGGTTTGTTATGTTTAAAACACCAGAGGAGACTATATAAAAGATTTTCATGTTCATTTTTGAAAAGCAACTCTCACACGGCTCCAGCTAGTAACTCACTGTCTCTTCGACCTTACCTCAAGTTGCCCCTTCCATCAGGATGGCAAATATAAATATGGATACAAATATTACCCTACTTCTCTAACTGGGAGGGTTAGGAATGGCCCCAAATAGTGTGATGCCCTGGGGCAAACTATCCCTTCCTCACCTAGGATATCGAGACAAGGGAAAATCAGTCTGCCTGGAAAGGCAAGCAAAGTCCCAAATAAGCATCCATCCCAAGGAGAAGGGTGTCGAGGGGCAGCAGGGAGCCATCCTACTGCTGTGTAGCAGTGATGCCGAAAGGTCTCAGGAATAATCATAACTGTTTGAATCACTCTCCTGCTTTGAGCCTTCTAATCACGGCCCACTGCAATAAGAATAAAATCCCAAACACATCCCAAGGCCCATAAAAGTTCCTAATCTGGACCTCTCCTACCTCTCCAACCTCAACTCTGACCATCTCCCTCTTGTTCATCAAGCTTTTCTGTTTCAGAAATAGGCCAACACTGTTCCCACCCCAGGGTGCTTGCACTCGCAGTTTTCTATGCCTGGCCTCCTCCTATGACTTGTCCTTAATGTGTGTCTGTTTCATTTTAGATATTTTCCCATGATCTCACTGCCTCTCGCTTTAAAGCATAAGCTCTTAGAGTGCAATGATTGTGTGCATTTGACCTGCTTTGGATCTGCCGAGGCACTTTACAGAATATTAGGTGCTGAGAATGGGGGATGCTTGATCAGTTCCTTTTCCAAGAAAACTGACAGCAGGCGTGGCCCTCACTTCAGCAGTCCCCAGAGTATTCCTGCTGGATACACCGATTTACAAGTACAGATAGAACAGGGCCGCTTTTCACACTTGCTTTGTGATATGTATACCCATAGGCATAATTATTCAGTGCATTGTGCCATGATAATTGTTTTGGGCTTGTTTACTGCCAAGATGTTCGTTTTAGCAGCAGCATTAGACACGCAACAGAAAAAAAAAAAAAATGAGAACATTAGGCCCCCGAAAATAAAATTATTAGGATGTTAGGCAATAAAGGAGATGATATCTCACATTGAGACTAATACAGAGTGGCTTTGGAAGCCTTTTCAAGTGAACACTATAACATGCAGAACCGAAGCAAATTGCAATACCAACAAAATGCTAATGTGCATTTTTATCATTATCCACTGTGATTTGTTTCTTTCTCCTCAGAGCAAGACAAATGACAGTGAAGTCAAAGCTCAATTTTTTTGTCCTTAAAGCTCTGACTTTTTCCCTTAAAGCCTGGGTCCTCAACAACCTCGGAGCTGCCAAGAATGTGCTCATCCTTTGAAACAAAATCTATGCTGAGATTGAAGTTTTCAGATGCTAACTGTATAACCCGGGGACTTCTACGTTATTTACATGCCCCTTGTACCAAGGAACCAATGCTTAGAATGCTACCCCTGCTGCTCTTGAATGCAGCGGTCACATTTACGGTCTTTGGATATGAAGAGTGACACAGCTTTAAAGTGTGCCTGCCCAAGCTAGAAGCTGTGGTCCTGAAATAACAATTTTCTTGATTTCTCTCTGAACTTTGATCTCACTACCAGCCTCTGAGCTCATGAAACAAACGAGCACATGATCAAAATCATGCTTGTGATTCTTTTCTTCAGGTTGGTTTTCCAGCCAAGTCTATCTTCTTTTGTTTTGTTTTGAAATGCTCCTAGACACACACACACACACACACACGCCTGCGTGGCACCTCCTCTTGGATATTTATGAGGCACCTCCAAAACCAAATTTATATTTTCCTCAGGCCTATTCCTATTAAATGTAACGCCACTGCCACAACTACTGCCACTCCTATTATTAACCATCATAACTCCAGGAACATACTATTGTGTTCATCCCCAAATTTTGCAGAAGAGTTTAGAGTGAGTAGGTAATTCACCCAGAGCCATACAGTCAGAGTGACAGACCCAGGATCTGAACATATACCAGGTTTATCCAGAGCTCATTCTGTTAGCCACCATCTCCTTACTTCAGTAAATGGCTTTAGCCCTCATTGAGTTACTTAAGTCAAAATTGTGGTGTCACCCTTTACCCATCCTCTCTATAACCAATGTGGCTATACACCCTGTCAATCTCCTGAATTCCTTTGGAATCCATTTACTTCTGTCTACACTGCTACTACTACTCTCTACCACCATCAACTCCTACCTAGGCAGTTCCTGTAACAGGATTCTAACTAGATTAGTCCCCAACCTAGATCTTGTTGCAAGGTGATTACAAACAAAAAGACAATGTGAACATGTCAATCCCACACTCCCAATCTATCCCTCCCCCTTACCCTTGCCCTCTGTATTTAACCAACAAGGGCCTACTGCATAGCACAGGGAACTCTGCCCAGTATTCTGTAATAACCTATGTGGGAAGAGAATCTGAAAAAGAATAGATACATGTATATGTATAACTGAATCACTTCGCTGTACACCTGAAACTCACACAACATTGTAAACTATGCTCCAATATAAAATAAAAATTTAAATAAAAAACAAACAAAACTACCAATTCCATAAACATCACAAAAACCCAAGAAATAAAGTAACACTTTAACAACAAAAACAACAAAAAGACAATGCGAGTAATGAAATCACGTGGCAGTGTTTGGTCAGGAGGGGGTCATTCAGATAATCCAGATTATATATATTTTAAAAATTCAGATTATCACTGTGAACCATTTCAAAACACTTTCTCAGTTCCTGAGTAGATCTGTGAGCCCTGAGTGCCCAAGCTGACCCAGACTCATTCTTCAGACGGCAGCTTCAAAGTCATTCCTTAGGGAATCATCCTCTGACCCTCAGAATAGGTCGGGTCCTCACAGCAGCCCGAACGCCATCACAGTACTCATCACTGCAGCTGTGTGACTGGTATCTGCCTCCCTGGATTGAAAGCTTCGTAAGAGCAGGGACTGAAATATCTACCTTTTCACTGCTGGTCTCAAATACCTAGTAGAGTGTTTGGCAAATAGTAGGATTTGAAATATTTGTAGGATAAATGAAATTTTTCCATAATTAGAATGGCTTTAATATTTTCTAATTCTGAAGGTAATACGTACCACATAGAAATTTCAGGCTATCTAGAAAGAGTTAAGAAAGTAAAGTCAATTCCTTTCCATTTTTTCTTCAAATTGGGCTGATCAACATTTATTTTCATCTGTTGAGAACCAAAGTTTTGTGGGAAGTGCCTTTAAATCATGTATATGTGATTGAAAATCCATGGGATTTTGCCCTCTTTAGGCAACATATATGCACAAATTTTGGAAAAGGACACAGACTAATCTTTCCCTCACTCTTTTTGCCATATTGAACTTGTCAACATCAGTTTCTAATTTGACCTGGAGAACTTAAGCCACATCCCCCTAAATGCTGGCTCTTCCAACCTCCTCTCTTTCACACATGGTTTCCCATCCTCTTCATACCTTGTTAGACAGTAGAATCAATTGTGTTATATAATATAAAACCGAGGATCCAGCTATTTGTACTTAGCAAAAATAAAATAAAATAAAATAACAGCATAAAATAACTGAGAACAAAAGAAAAATAATTTAAATAATGTGCTTAAATAATTTAACCCATCTGTCACTTTCTTAACTCGCTGGAGTTAGGGGACATGAATCCTTTGTACACTTGGACACTCTCAGTTCTTACCTTACTTGCCTTTCAAAATGAGACCATCTTGTTACATGCATCATAAATTTAGGAATATATACTCAATTTTTACCATATGACCTAACCTTGGAACCTAGTCCCTGGGTAACATTCTATTGCATTTCATATTGTGTTCTTCCCTCTCTGCTTTCATTCATGGTGTTACCTGAGAATGGCCTGTCCTTCCTCCCATTTACCACCTATTTATCCCTCAAGGCCCAGCTCAAATATCACTTCCTCAGTGAAACCATCCTTGCATCCCTGATCAGAATTAATCAAAGCTTCTACTGTGCCCCTACCACAAAATTTTATACCTCTCTTTACTACTTTTTGCTGCTAGCTGTCTAATGTCAGAACTGGATCAAAAGCTCCTTGAGCAGAGGCATCATATGTATTTTTGTATCCCTGGTGGGATACCCCAGAGCCTGAGTAAGCTTTTGATAATTTATACTTGGTAAAAAACAGAACCTCATGAAATTTTCTTTGACTTATAACCTCTTAAAACATCCTTGATACAAATTCTAAGTTACAATGTTCAGTTCCACGCTTGCTTCAAAGTTCATCCCCTCAATGGATTGTTTAATTTAATATATTCAAGTTTTATTTTGAGGAATGACAGTTAACATTAAGCCAGAGTTTAAAACTTTCTGAAGTTCAGTATAATCTATAAAAATATTGAATCACTATGTTATACACCTAAAACTAATATAATATTGTAAATCTACTTTAATTAAGAAAAAAAAAAAAACATTAGGGAGAAGCAGAAAGCTGGAAACAAAACTCTCTGAAGTTCTAAACTTCCATACTTAGCAGAGCACACCAATCACGATGTTAAAATACCGATTATATAACAAAGGACAATTTAGACGCATCACCAGAAACTAAAAGTAGCTCTTTTCTGTTTGGTTCCTGATGAACTGCTATTGTTTATTGTTTAATAATTACTACCATCTGTCATTTGAATTTTTCACACCGCCTGTCAATAACTACATGGCAGAACAAAGCTGATTCACACCGCTTCTATTTGGTCAGATGTAATGAGCCCTGCCCAGATAAATGTTAGCAAAGAGCGACACTTGACTTCCATGCCCAACTTCATTTTTCACAGAGAGAAGCTAACCTTAAGTCAATCAATTCATAATATGAGTCTCTCATCCTGTATATAAAATGGAACTAAGTTTCATAGTTTGGTTTTTAACTTCTATTATTGAAAATTTCAAATCCATACATGAGGAGAAATACAATAATATAAAGACCCGACACCTCAATACACGCTCAGCAGCAGCTTCAATAATGATCAACTCACGGTCAATGTGTTTTCATCCTTATCTCCCTCCCCCTGCTTACCTTCGATTATTTGGAAACTAATCCCCAGCACCGTATGATTTAATCTATAAATATTTTAAACTCTTGGGAAAAAACCTAACCACAATGCTATCGTCACACCTAAAGACGTGAACAATAATTCACATTCACCCATGGAGCCCATTTTGGTTCTGCTGCAGAAATGGATCTCATTAAATATCTCCCTGTAAGCAGCTCAAAAGCCCTTTATAAACTGTACACATGGTGACTGACTATACAATGCAACTTGAAGGGCAAAGGAAAACAGCTTGTTCCCTGAATGCTGCTTAATACTAAACTCAGTTTTTGGGAAGGGGTTGCGTATTTTATTCCTCATTATTATAAGGTAAAGAAAACAGTCACTGGCGCCCACAGCCATTCTTTCAACCTTGCCTAGGGTCACAAATGCAGATAATTTCATGCTAGGCTTCAACTGTACATCTGAGCAATTGGTTTTAGACACTGCAATCATTCATTTTATAATCTCACATCTCCCCTAATGAATACTTGTATTAAAGAATCTGAAAGGGGTAGATCTTTAAAAAAAAAAAAAAAACAAATGCCATATTTTTCAAAAGGTTGCTGCAGAGTTTTTTCCTTACACATTAGAGAAAAAGGACATTCATGCGGTGAAGTGTCTTACTGTGAGCCCAATATTGAATTTTCCATTGTTGGTGCTCAGTCACTCCTGGGAGGCTCTTAATTGAATCAGTCTTGAAAGGTTTTCATTGTGTTTTTCCTCAGACCCTCTTATGAATTACAGACGCATTCAGAGTGAGTATAGCTCTAATGGAAGATGCTGTCATCCCATTACTCAGTCTGGTCTCTGTCACAATTGCTCATGCCTCTTAAGTGGCTGGCATACTATCAGGTCAAAAAGAGGTCAAGGAAGACAGACACAGGAAGCAATAGCTCTTCACAGGGGACAGAAAAATAGTGGGGGAGAGAAAGAGATAGTACAACCATCATTTAATCCCCTTAGCACATATTCTAGACTAATTCACCCAAGCATAGAGTCAGATCCACACATTTATTATCCAATGAGGAAGAGAGGCAAGGGAACCTAACAGAATTCTTTAATGGTTTCTGAGGGCGAGGCACAGTGAGAGTCAAGGAACCTGTGGGGTGGGTTAGCACTAGTGGCATGGCCTTCATGCTGCCTGCCATGCCAGGGTTGTTTTCACACATGTGTCATCTCAATCTGAAAGCTTGGAAGGGAAAGGCTAGCTATCAGGAGAAAATCCCTGTCTCTGTCTAAATGCTGCAGCTGAATTACTTGCAATTTTCCCTATTCTATATTGAATAGTCAGACTTCTTCTTGACTTAAGCCTTATTTCCTCAAAGAATCCTCCTCTGCCTCAGTACCCCCATCCAAACCCCCCACCTAAAGCCCCCTGTGTCTGATCATGTCCTCATCGACATATATGAGCCATTATTTTCAAATGAGCTAGACACAGTGCTATCTAGCGCTTTAAACTTAAGACACTTTTACGTGCACTCTCATTGATGCACATGAAAACTCTTTGCCAAAGAATGCTTTATTACACTCACTTCACTCGCTTACAGTGGAGGTAGCAAAAGAAGGGAGAAGGCAAGTGATATGATCAGATTCACTAAAAGTAAACTAGTATCAAAATGAAAACTTGAACAGGATTCTTAATTCCTGGTCCAGTATTGTTTCCACGTTATCTCACTTAAGAGGCAATTTTGAAAAACAATCAGCCCCTCCAGACTATTGGGAAATAGCTTTCTAATATCTTTGGCCGATGCAAGTTCAATGACACATTCTATACATACACACATACACTCATACATTCATATATGTTGCTTTGTCATTATTATCTGATTAAATTGGGAGGAATGGTTTTAATAATTGAAAAAGTAGGTGAAATAGGATAATAATTAAAATGATACATATGTACCCAAAATTGTGTATGTGTGTGTGTATATATATGTATGTGTATGTATATATGTGCGTGTGTGTGTGTGTACACACACACACACACACATATACACCTTTATTCATCAATTTTTCTTCATGTAGGGCCAAGGGTTTTACTTTCGAATATTGGCTCTCTGGTTGGCCTTTCTCACATACACCATTCTTGAAATGCGAAGTCTACAATTTCCACTTTGGGCTTCTTTAAAGTAGAGTGAAAACTTAAAGCCACTTGGAAGCAATATGAGTGCAGAAGACTTTTGGGTTTTTATAATTTTCCTCACGGTCTTTTAGAGTAGTTTCATCGACACTCAACTTGATAGCAATCTCTTAGATACCGTCATCTCTCGGTCTCCATGGGGGATTGGTTCCAGGACCCGATGGATACCAAAATCTTCTGGTGCTCAAGTCCCTTATATAAAATGGCGTAGTACAGTCACCCTCTGTATCCATGGGTTCCTTATCTCTGAATCCAACCAATAAGCAGTTTGAATTCGTGGTTGGTTGACCCATGGAGGGAGAAACCATGGGTAAAGAGGGCCAACTACACCGGCTTTTTAGTTTTTACAAAGCATTTAAGTTTTATAGTTTTAGAAGAAGCTATTTTGCTTTTACACGTATATGTTAATGCATCATTTAATATTTTATTATATTTTTAATATTTATATATTTTTGGCTGTGTCGGGTTTTAGTTGCTGCGCACAGGCTCTTCCTGCGGCGTGTGGGCTTCTCTCTAGTTGTGGCACGTGGGCTCCAGAGCATGCGGGCTCAGTAGTTGTGGCGTGTGGGCTTAGTTGCTCCATGGCATGTGGGATCTCAGTTCCCTGACCAGGGATCGAACCCGCGTTCCCTACACTGGAAGGCGGATTCTTAACCACTGGACCACCAGGAAGTCCCCAATATTTTATTATACTGAATGATAAAATCACACACACAGCTGGCACAAAGAGTTTTGCAGACAATCATTTGACTCTTGGGTGGCATGTGACTCGACCACTGGAAGAAGTTCTCAGGCATCCTCCACAGAGCAGTGAGTGCATCACGAGCTGTCTGAATGCCATGGGTTTGCTCTCCTGGGGAAAAGGAGTGTCTGTTCACCTAGGCGAGCAGCGCAGGTAAGTAGAAGATGGCTAAGTGTTTCTGTTTTGTCTTCTCCTGAGAAGCTGTGCAGTTCGGTAGAAAAAACATTTAGCAAGAAGATGACTGTCAAGAGCTCTGGGTCTGAGTCTGAAGGACTTTCTCTGGCAATTAGTTTTCTCATTAGAAAATTAAGAGAATGGACAAAGTAGTGGTTGCCTAGAGCACTGGGAATGAAAAAGATTCTTGGCCCTGGAATTGGCCCAGTGGAAAAACCATGCCATGATGGACTGGCAATGTCTGCTATGGGTAGTTAAAGGGGAAATGGTAGAACACAAGCATCTCTTCTTGGAGCTAGATAATCGATGATCCCCGTGTAATGAAAAGGGTGCCAGCTTTTACTTGCTATTACTCTTGTGACCTTCAGCAAAGTTAATTACTTCTATGAGCCTCAGGAAAGCAGGAAAACTCCTTGGGGACCTAGCCAAGATATTTTCTAAATGCTACCCCTGGATTACCCTCTACCCTAACCCAATTAGATGTTCCTTATACAGTCTCCAATAACATGCTGTACAACCTCTGTCTTAATATTTACTGCATAGAAATAAATCATAATTATATTGTAAAGATTGGGGCTATATCTAGGTTATACTTTAAGGGTAAGAAGTTCATTCTACATATTTAAGCCCTAACAAAATACTAGCACATAGTGTGTACTCAGTAAATATTTGTCAACTACATGGAACCATTGTTGTTGTGAGAATTAAGTATCCAGAGCTTAGCACAATGCAGGTAACAGGTGCTCTGTAAATGCTACTTTTCCTTTCCTTCCTAAATTGTACAATCCTGGATGACAAATTCCATATGCATAGGGACACAATTTCCTTTTCTCTTCTATCCTTGAATAATATTTATGCTGAATATAAAAATACAGATACCTGAAAAATGGTTTGGAAGTATCTTAGTATTAAAGTGTTATAGAGTTTTTTGAGCCTTCTAATCTCACATAAAACTTCAATAGAATATGGGTGTTTGCCTAGTTCACTGGTTCCAAAGTATGGTATGAAGACGATTTTAGGTGTGAGATGAATATGTATGAGTTATATATTTATGTGAATGTTTATTTTACAAAATGTATACTCATCCTGTTTAATTTTCTGTAGTAATATATAGATTTAAAAAAAATAAACTTCTATAAATAAAAGGAAGTGAGTCTATTAAGGAAAGCTTTCAAGCAAGTAATAATAGTATGTGATTCTGGCACAAATTATAGTTTGGAAGTGGCCAAAGTTTAGGAAATTTATAACTAGCTAAAAGCATGGAAATTCTAGAGCTAAAGTGAAGTTTGCCTTTTCTCAGCTGTAGGAAAGACAATTCTCAAGTTTTCTGTAAACTTTTGTCATTTACTTAAATTAAACTTAAAGGTATATACAAGGAAATTGTTAATAATTTATCCTAGGCATGTGTATTGGAGATTATAATTTTCTGTAGCTTATATGTTATAATGCCATTTTCTTCTAGGAAAATCATTCAGAAATGAAACAATAGCATTTTAAAGATGACAATATCTTGTGGTGTCCTATAAAGCACATCATTATTTCTAGGTCTTCATCCTCTAAACAATTTTGAGAATCTCTGGTTTAGAACAGTGGTGCGCAAGTGGGGCTGATTTTGGCCCCCAGGAAGCATTTGGCAACATCTAACAACATTTTTGGTTGTCATAACCGGGCGTGTGTGCTACTGGCACCTAGTGGACAGAGGCCAAGAACGCTGCTAAACATCCCATAATCAAAAGGATAGTCCACAACAAAGAATTATCTGGCCCAAATGTCAACAGTGCTAAAGTTGAGAAACCCTGCTTCAGAGCTATGGTGATAAATGACTTACGAATATCCTGATCTAACACCCACAGCTGAATGTCTAACATGGTTCTGATGAAAGCTGTAAATACCTACTTCCAGATTTATTTTCAGAAAGCAAGAGGGAAAAAGAGACCTCACAGAATTTTAACATGCGTCCACCTTCCCCTCCTCCTTTTTTAAAAATTACTCCTCCATTTAGTTTTTGAGAGTAAGCTGGTTGAAAAAAGCACCTACATTATTATGGTACAATGTCTACCCTCAGTTTACAGGTCAGCTCAAGTCATCAGCTAAGGTCCTCCAAATGTCTTCTACTTTCCATGGCAAATAACCTCCAGCTTTGGGAGAAAATTTTCTCACTTCTGATTGTGTTGGCATCCACACGGGTTTGCGTGGGGGACATGTCTGCAATCCTAGTCTGTATTCTCAGCGGTCACCTGGCATGATGCTGGGCCTAGTGCAGGGGGTCCACACATTCTTACTGTGTTCTATGATATACCGGGTGATGGTAACCTATCAGTGGGAAATGAATTTATTTAGCCTTTCTACACTTCCTTTCTTTTCTTTCTGTGCTCTGTTGGCCTAGAAAAAATATTTCCTAAGTGCTGCTGGTGACAAGGTCTCACTAGCATTTCATGCTCTGTACTCAGAAACCATTTCAGTCCAAGGATCACACTCTTAGAGGCCTAAAGCAGTCTGATAATAAATGTTTCCACATTTAATCTAAATAGAAGAAACAGATTAGGGTGTCACCCTCCACCCCCAACACACCTCAGGAGCAAACTGTTCTTGTATACATTTTTAGGAAGCAGAAATGGCTAAGGAGGGTACAATAATTTGTAGACCTAAATCTACCATAACATCAATTGGATTAGTTCTTGATTTTATATGCTTTTTGGGGGGTTGGGGGAGAGGGAATAGAGGTGAAATTTGTTAAAAGTGTTAGAGGACATTAAGTTACATTAACACTGATAGCTCTGAATGAGCTAGACACAGAGCTAACTGGTCCCATACTGACTGAATAATCAAAGTGCTGTACTGTTCAATGGAGGAGGGGTGACATGTAAAGATCAGTCTTGTCAACCGAAAAGACACACACTCAGTAAAGAACTGGTCTGTTTGAGCAGAATGAAAGTGTTGCATTACTTTGAGATTTGTGGCGGACTGGTTTTTAACTTTTAGCTCACAGGCCTGATTTTTATTTTTTTAAGATTCTTCCACTTTCTATGCTTAAGGAGCTGAAGTTCTACAGTGTCCTTTGCCAGGATACTGATTATATATAAGTGGGAGATTTTTTTTATCAACAATAAATGTCTTGCACTGTGAAAATAGCAGCTTGACTCCCACATTCATTTAGCAGCAGGAGGCATGAAATGGATTGGCCCTTTTGAATTATTCCAGAAACATGCTCCAGATGCATATAGATAGACCACTAAACATAAACCTCGTTTCTTTCTTTTGTTTTGCTTCACTGCTAAGCAACTTTTTAAACTAAACTGGTATAGGATAAGTTCTTTATCATTACTGTCCTTCAGAATAAAGTTAAGTTTATCAGAAAGCAAAGCAATGTATGTTCCCCAAATACAATCTGATAAACCCTGTTGACTATTGAAATTTGTAAGTGATCGGCTGCCAAACGCTGCCAATTTGCTGTGTGAGTCTTTTGCTCCTGAAGGATTTGTTCACTTGAACGGTTTAGTATTAGTTTCCTGTTTATCGTGGCATACGTTATACCAACGAGGTGTGCTGCTTCCATCTCCTTTCTTCTTGAAGAACTTACCATTCAGCTGTGAGAAGTGCAGTTAGCTGGCAGGCTCCAGCGGCAGGGCCTTCAGAATCTGCCACAGTGTCTGAGATTAGGCCTGGGCAGTGCTTAGCCAACAACTGAACATGCAGCGGTAATAGGGTCTACCCACTTGTGCCCAAACCAGGACTCCTCTAATGGGTACTCATTGCTCTGTAGTTCTCTGTGGGGCTGGCTGAGACTGTCAGATCAACTTCACTGTCTGAAGGTCTGCCTGCCCCACTCCTGCTTCCTTCACTTTATCTTTGGCAAGGATAACCACTTAATAAACCTCTGGCCCTCCTAACTTCATCTCAGCGTCTTTTTTTCAGGGGACCCAACTGATAGACAACATATAGATGTTGTTACCAAAATGGGAAGAGTGAAAAATTCTATGCTGCATTTTGAGCCAGTGGCCAGTGAGCTGCAAACACTTCTGGGGACCTTGACCACCAACGCCAACAACTCAGTTCATATATTGTGTTGTGATAGCACAAACTGGTATATCTGCTCTGATTGGGCAGTAGCAAAATCTCCCTGGTGTCCCTGGAGCCTCAAACCAGTAACCGTAACCATCTCTTGGGACCCTGAGGGTTAGTAAGGTCCACAGCTAGTGAGAATCCCAAAAGAGGATTAGCTTTATTCTCTTTCAAGTGATGTAGAAATTGGTTAGGAAAAGACTCCTCTGAACAGCAGGATGAGCTGCCTTGAAAGATATTAATTGCCATTTCCCCGTGAGATTTGGGGAATTAAGCTGATGAAAGGAAAAGCACTCATATGAAAGGGAATCCCTGTAAATTCACTAATTTAAACCAATTGGCTATTTTCAAATTATGTGTTTCAGTTGCTCTGCCTCCATGGACAAGCAAAATGCTCTACTTCAAAGTTTTTACCCACTCCAAGCACTTCACTGCCTGCTGAGGGAAGAACAGAATGTATTACACCCTTCCCAGTGGGAGGAGGATGGAAGGATCCATGTTTCCTTCTGCCATAAAGAACGTGCAAACAAAGGTAAACTCAGAAAGGAAAACAAAAAATAAAACCATGAAGAAAATATAAAACCTGGATTCCTTCCTTTTACCTGGTCCATCCTGGGAATCTCTGAACTTCTTCCATGGGTTGAATCCCATGGCCAGTCATGTCAACAGAGTCCCTGATAACACACAGGCTCCCCTGACCCCCTTGGTTGGAGGTTGATCATTAACACTGTTAACAATCCTTACCTGCTCAACCCTTACTCATTTGCTTTCCTTGTCCTATTCCCAGGTTACACAGACTGGATTTAGAAAGTCAGAGAAATACTATATCCACTTTAAATTCTGAGTATAGGACGTCATTCTATTCAAAGGAACATTGCCACCAAGAAAAAGCCATTTAAAGTGAATCCACTTAAAACAGAACATAAATTTCATAGAAAAGAGTGAATAAAAGGGTCCATCAAGACTTTGTTTTTTGAGAAATGAAATAAAATTCATGAAAATGAATTTATTTTATCTTCCATTTAATCAAATTTAGGTTATAATTGCAATTATGCTCTAATTCTTAGAACAAACTAAAAATGAATGAAGCACTGATTGGGAGGGTTACATAATCTTCTTCAAAATGGAATCGTAGTAGTATATGACAGTTTTAAAGAAGATGTAAGAATATGCAATGGCTTTAACATTTTATCAAGCGTCTCTCACAATCCTTTGAAATTCACACCTTTCCTTTTTGAAGTACCTATCATGTCACCATCCTTGTTGATTTTCCTTTTTTCAATTATTGAATGGTCTGCCAACTCCTTTGGCCATGGCTTAGGTATGTTTTGAGCAGAGATCTAATATCACTTTCATTGACTTCAAGAAATCTTGCATATTGTGCATCAGATACAATTTCTCACTTTGCAAGTAACTTGCATTCCTTTGACACTCGTCTTTCATCTCACTAGACTGGTGAGGAAGGCATTAATGGCTCGAGAGAGGAATATATGAGAGAGCACTAATCTTTAAAGTGGTTTATTCATCACTAAATCCTTTCTTGTAATAAATTAACTTTCTTCCTTCTATAATCCCCTAACTGCTGGGAGCCAGTTAACAAAATCCCAGGTAGCCAGGACCTTGGTACTTAATTTCAATTAGTCCTTAAAGTTGCTGTACATTCTTTCAGACCTAGGATATTAAATTGGAAATTTTTTACCAATAAGGAATATGAGGCCTAGAGATACTAAGGTCAGTGGCAGAGCCAAGGATAAGGCCAAAGTTAGCCTACTCTAGGGTTTTATTCTTCAGACCACACTGTCTTACTGATCCCCTGTGCAGAATGAACTAAAGCAGAGAACACTAGGAAAGGAAAACAGAAGGTGTATTTCTATTCTTGACCATGATGAAATCTCACTGTGGCCCTGGGCAAAGTCACTTAACTTTTCTGGGTTTCGATTTTCTCTGAGGTCTTGTACAACAGGAGATACTTACGGTTACTGGTTTGGGGCCCCAAGGACACCAGGAAGATTTTGCTACTACCCACTGAGAGAGCAGATCTACCAATTTGGGTGGTCACAACACAGTAGCTGAACTGAATCACTGGTATTAAATGGTCAAGGTCCCCAGGAAGTGACTGCAGTTCACTGACCATTGGCTCAAAGGGCAATGAGTTCATGTCATTGCTCTGTTATCATTCCCGGGACCTCTCACCCCAATCCCAACGCAATTCCCACATCTTGTCAGGTATGAGCATGGTTTTGTTAAAAAGAAACTACAGACCATCAGATATACCTTTCTACTACATGCACACCCCTTCCAGTCCAGTCTTCCATCATTCTCTCTTTTTTTTCCTTGTCTCAAGCTTCAGAAGGACAAGTTTCCTACTTTTAGAGGGCTGCCCTTCCACCTGGCTGTTAACCCTCTGGGACTCTGCTTGCTCAGTGTTCTTTCAGCATCAGTATCATCGGTCTCTTCCTTTGCACTGACTCAAGGAATCATGGGTCCTTGAGAAGTCACCTAACTGGAACCAACACTGGATACTTGCCTCCCTTCCTTCACTTCTCTGTAAAGCAGGAGTCTCTTCTTTAATCATGGGTACTTCAGTGATACCTCCAAGTACTCTTTCTCCTCTGTTTTTTTAAAGGAAGCACAGATGTCTAGCATTCTATAAAAATCTTTACTTGATACTATATTCAATCTAATGATCATCTTATTTCTTTCCTTCTACACACCACAAACCTTTTAAACAAGGCATCTATGTCCACTCTCTTCTTGCCTACCACCCCCTTGTCCCCTGCTCAGAATCCCTTGCAGGGATCACTCTATAAATAAATTTCTCACTGGAAGGTTACCAACCCACTTGAAATTGTGAAATCATAAAATCTAAACATTTTAGAAGACATCTTTGACATTTGTCCCAAGTCTCCCATTTTACGGATGAAGAAGAGCACATGCACAGTTTCACCAGTGGTCTCATTTGCCTTGATTCCCCTTGCAGCATTTGATACTGTAGATACCTTCCTTTTTCTGAACAATGTATGTTAAATATAAAATCTTGTCAATCTGATTTTTTTTTTTCTTTCTGGTCAGCTCAAAGAGAAGGCCTGAGGATAAACTACATCAGGCACAAAGACAAGATGACTATTCACACGTGTTTGTTTCAATCCAGATTCTTGGGTGAGACCCCTATCACCCCCTACTTACCCCTCTACTATAATCAGATTTCAAGTTAATTTCAAGCTTTTTCATAATCATCAGAAGCTCTTGTTATTGCTGGAAGAATTTAATAGAAATGTACTTAGTCTCCCTCCTGTGGAGTTGAGCTGCTTATTCCTTATAAAAAAATAACTATATATTGCTCTTCTACTATTAATGAAGATATTCATTTGGTTAAATGATGACTCTAGGAACTAACATACCTTACTGTCAAACATTTTTGTCCTTTCTTTGAAAGGAAAATGCATCATTTTTCACTGCCAAGAGGTTCTCAGATGTCGGAACAGTAAGGAGGAGAAGCAGGTCATCACTACCCACCAGAACAGGGATAGAGTGTTAATTTGAAGATGAGAAACTAACTTCTCTTCCCTCTTTGCTTGGGGGAAAACAGTCTGGATCTGATCTCAAGTGGTCTGGGAATCTACTGGCTATTTTTCAAGGCTCTCAAGATAGTGATATATCCTGAGGATGGGTAGAAACGATGGTGTGCATGTTTTAGACATATTTGTAACATCAAGACTCTCCAGGTACAAAAAGTGCCAGCAAAATACAGTTTTAATGGAACTGTTAGGTTTTCATGTAAATGCAGTGGAACTGCCTTATCAGAAATCTCAAAGCCATTATGGCCAATTTATGTGGAAAATATATCATTCAATTTTATTCCTTTTACTCCTTTTGCATCAGGCAGCAATCAATAGCCTCACTGCTTTTTAATTACTAAGAGAAGCCCCATGAACTCATGGAAGCAGCTGGTGTGATATTTATTTGATGTTGATAAGAGTAAGCAAAAGTTTTACTACAGGATATATTTATATAAAATATATAAATATCTATACAATATATATTTACTTAAGATAAATATCTCACATATATTTATATATGATAAATAATATATATTTATGCACAAATACAGTTTTAAAATATATAAAATAAGAAATATATGATAAATATAAAGTACATATATAAAATATCTTTATCAAATATCTATATCTATCAACTGTCTATATTTATTTATCTATCTGTCCATCTCACATATACACAGTAGAGCATCACTTTATTTCACCTCTTTTTTTGTTAGAAAAAAGTAGGCCAGAAGATAAAAATAAGCAATGATCTTAGTTGTGCATGCAGTTATTTTCAGAATAAGGCAATCTTTCATCATCTTCCCCAGACTTTTGAAGGACGGGTAGAAATCAAGTTAAAAAGAGAAAGGGAACAGTCACATTAGTATGTCTGGTGTGGGCCACCCAAAGTCCAGTCCCCCCTACACTCTATGTCTGAAAGAGGGCCTGTCCCAAACACTAGCTACAAGGGTAGCATGTTGGGTAGATAAATTATGTAGGGGGATTAGTTAAGACATGTGGGCTCAAGAAAGGAGGGAATTTAAGTAAGCATTACTCTGGCATTCAGAATATTTCTCCTTGATTTTGGGAGAAAGAAAATAAAAAGAATGATACTCTATTATATTGAAATAAGTAAACAAACTACCTGGCTGGGGAGAGCACCTTCATGAAAGTGAATTCTGAATTTAGACCTAGAATAAATCAGAGATCTATTGTGAGATAAATCAGCAAACTTACAGCATACTGACTATTGCACACAGTACTGAGCATACAAATGGAGAAGGAAACATGGTCCCAGCCCTGTTGGAACTCACTCCCTAGTGGAGAAGGGCGACAAGGAAATGAATACCAAACAATAGCACCAGAAGAGCACTTCAGGAGAACGCCACGTGATTGCTATTGAGGGCAGAGGACTCAAACATCTAATTAAATTTTTGAGTGGGGTGAGGGGGACACAATTTGAAATAAATGCAATCCTATGGCTAGAAGAGCAAAGGGGGATCAAGCTCCATGAATAATTCACTACTGAGAGAGCCAGTCAAGCCCTGTTTCTTCTGTACTTCATCAAGGCAACTTTAACCTATTTTGTGAAGCACCTGACTTATTTCTGGAAGATACTGTAGACTTAATGTTTAGGAAAGGGTTTTGACCCTTTTTAATAAAGTGCTGACTTTGCAAATTGTTCTCCTCACATAAGGTAGTGTTCTGGAAAGTGAAGTAATTTAAGAGGCTTGTACACAAAGAAGAATTCTTTCAGTACTTCATGTTAGCCCCTGAATTGGGCGAATAGGGTGTGTTCACACTGTACTTTAATAACAACTTATTCACTGCTGTATCAAGGTGTTTGCCCTTCAGTAGCAGACAAAAGACAGAACATCCCAGTGTATGTCCATAGGATAAGAACAAGGAAAATGTGGTGGACTAAAATTTTGAGTAATAGAAATACTCTAGTTAACTTAATGGTAACTAGAAAAATTTCCTTATTTTGTTTTGTTCATTTATTATTGGTCAAAGCGCATAATAAAAAGTCACTGAAAATAGTTTACTAATTTTTGATGGTTCATAATGATGTATTGTTTCAAGTTAACATCCTTACCACTAACTATGATTACAGAGCACAGGTGAGAAGACAGGAGACCCAGGTCACTCCCTGGAGGCTATTTTGGGAAATAATCCCCAATATTTCCTTATTTGATTATCATACACTACTGGGCAATAAGATTACAGTTAATAGACTATTCCATTTCAGTAAATACATTTTACTACATTTACATTTCAATTCAAAGACAACCTAAAAATGTTAAGTAATTAAAATAGCATTTCTTTATCTCAGAATTTAAAAACATTCAGAATTGTTTCAGTCTGGCTATTCTTATACACCATTAAAAAGCAGAATGTATTCAGAATAACTTCTTCAAAATGTTTTAATAAGTATTTCAATGAATGCTTCATACTACATTTCTTCAAACTACTGAATATATAACTCAAAGATTACAATACAATGTATTAGCAACAAATAAATCAAATGAAATATTTATACCCTGATAACTATTGAAAGGCATAGGTTGGGATTGTGTGGGATACAAAGTAGTCTAAGACACTAGTGAAAATTAGGTCTGTGTTTATATGCTGTCCATTCAAAAAAAAAAAAAAAAAAGGAATTAAGACAGCTAAGTTGGGTTAGTGCAAGCTGCTCTGAGAGATGCAGAGTTTGCTACGATTTTGAGGTTGGGTGCCTGACAAGTCCCCAATGGTGGCTGGGAACAACTGTTCCCAGGGTGCTAGGACAGAATTAATTACTACATTGGGATGGTGTTCTGTGTGTTCCTGCTTACTTTCTTTGGTGGTCCCATGGATGTAGGAAAGATGCTCTATTTGTTTTTTCTATCTGTTCTTCTCATGGACAATTGCTCCCTTCCTACACTGCCCTGGAACCTCTGGACAACGTCCTCTCTTCACGCTGCCCTAATGAGGAGCCACGCCCACCACCAGGCTCCTAGTCAGCCTGCAGTTTCAGTATATCTACATGTTTTATGATTTTCCTTATATATCTTGAACTCTTATATTTCCAACTCTTTGACATTTAGCATTCCAAATTAAGCATTTCTGTCTTATTATCTGCTGTGGACAAAGGCAGCAGTTATTAAATGATTGCACAATGCTGTTTCCATAAATTCTGTCTGAGCAAAATGATTCAGTGGCTGGAATGCCCCCCTGCTTTTAAAAGTTACTGAGTCATTGCCAGCTTTGTCTTCTTGGATTGGCCTATTCTGTCTTATAAGGAAAGATGGTAGGCTGCAGAGTCTCGGTCATGATTGTGCCAAACCACACAGGAAATTCTAAAATCTCAGCTATTCATTTAACAAATATTTATTGATAGTTTCGCAGTGCTGGATGTTCCTGGGATCATGACCTAATCACTACCTATGTCCCCAACACCCACATTCTGCCTGACATATAGCAGGCTCACAGTGAAGTGCATCAAACAGATCTGTAAAGAATAAATGGCTCCTTGTCTAGGAGGAATTTGCAAAGTTTTTGCTCCCTGGCCCTAAAGACATAAAAAGTTAAATAATAATACATGGTGAGATATATCCCCCCAAGGAACAGGATGACTCCAGAGATGCTGGTGATACTGTGGTTCTGTCTTTTCGGCTACACTGCCATCCCAGAGGCGACAGGGGCATGGATGAAGTTCTGAAAATGAAAGAACACAGCCAGGGTGGTCTCCACTGACAGTGCCCTAGAGCCCCGTGCACTGGGATTGTGCAGGGAGGGTTTCTGGGATGGCTCAGGTAATGGTCCAGACTGGGAAGTAGGCAATGAGCAGTCACAAGCTGGTCCAAGGCTGAGCTCAGGACTGTGACAGGGGGCTTAGCATGAACAGAACGGCCAGTTGACAGAGACCCAGGGACCACAGTGAGGGAGGTGAGGGTAGCTGGAGGAGAGAATTAGCCTGCTATACAACTGCCCTTTATGGTAACATAAGCAAATGGAAACAGAGCTGATGTGGGTCCTTCATTTGTTACTGCATTTTCCATAAAGCATCACTCTCAAATATGTGAGACCCTTGAGCAAATTTTCAAATCTCTGGCCCTGGCATTAGACTTTATTACAATACTCAGGTATTTTTAAAACAGATGAAATGGCCGTGTTGAATTTTTTCCATAGATGGTATGTAAACACATTTTATAATACTTAGAGCAAACAATCTTTTTGTTCTTTTCCTCCTTCCCCCAGCAAGATTCTCTGCAGTGATTGGGAGGGAGGGAACACTTAAGACATTAATTCTGTGGAGACAGTGTTACTAGGACGCCACATTTTTTTGTTGACTCAAGTCACAAAAGCAGAAAAACTTACTTAATTGAGAGCATATTCTGCATATCCCATACCCACATGTAATACTAACAATATCTTCATGTTTTTCGCCTAAGGTAGACAATACTTCTAGAAAACACCCAAAGGTTGAAAACATTTAATATGCCACTCCCCACATTGCTTTATTTTTACTCATCAGACTAATTCTTTCTTTTTCCCTATCTCAGACTTTTAAAAATTAATTAATTAATTATTTTGTTTGTTTTATTGGAGTATAATTGCTTTACAATGTTGTGTTAGTTTCTGCTGTAGAACAAAGTGAACCAACTATATGTATACATATATCCCCTTCCTCTCGAGCCTCCCTCCCACGCCCCCAACTCCATCCCACCCCTCTAGGTCATCACAGAGCACCGAGCTGAGCTCCCTGTGCTATATAGCAACTTCCCACTAGCTATCTGTTTTACACATGGTAGTGTATATATGTCAGTGCTACTCTCTCAGTTTGTCCCACCCTCCCCTTCCCCGCCTGTGTCCACAAGTCATCAGGCTAATTCTTAATGGTCTTGTCTTAAGAGTTGGCAAACTTGTTCTGTAAAGGACCAGCTACTAAATATTTTAGGATTAGCGGGTCACATACACTCTGTCCCAACCACTCAAGCCAGTGTAGCAGAAAGCAGACAAGGGCAATATGTGACAGATGGACAAGGCTGTGTTCCAGTAAAATCTTATTTATAAAAATAGGCGATGGGCTGATTTGTCTTAAAGGCCATAGTTTGTTGATTCCTGGTCTAGCCCTTCAATATTAAAATTATATTAAAATTATTATGTTTACATGAAAAGAACAAAACATCTCAACACACATTATTTCTATCCAACTCTACCTCACTTTATGAAGGTAGTAACTGATACTAGTATATATACGTATTATTAAAAACATGCCAAAATACCTAACAGCCAAAAGACTT
Organism: Eubalaena glacialis; assembly: GCF_028564815.1. Lineage (NCBI taxonomy): Eukaryota > Metazoa > Chordata > Mammalia > Artiodactyla > Balaenidae > Eubalaena > Eubalaena glacialis. Next base: position 176,680,463 of record NC_083716.1, on the reverse strand, counting down.
AGGTTTCATCCTTTATCTTTCAAATCTGTTTAATACAGACCAGCATCAAGGATAATTTCAGAGAAAATCTGTCAAGAAGAGTCCAGAAAAAAAAAAAAAAATCCAGCTTGTCCAAATTTGTGAACTCCAAGACTAATCTTACCAGATATTCAGAAAAGCATATAAGCCACACTACTTTGGTAAAATATGTCTTGAAAAATAAATCAGAGAAGAAGATGATATTCTCATATGCATCTAGATGAATTTCGAATCTTATTATGGAAAATGGTAAAAGAATGATCTAGGCTCCTCTGTAACATTTTTCTTTTTAATTGCAGAGACTTTCAGAGAGTACAAATCAGCAAATGATTCCCCTACTTTATAGGATAGAAATCCACAGAAAGTAACATTCTGAGAAGCCACGTGCTTCTGTTTGAATAGCAGCAGACCACTGAAGGTACATATTTGATTCTAAGTTTCCTGTAGCCAAGGGGTTAGCATTTGATGGGACATGAATGGGGATGTGTAAAGTCATCATTAGGCTATAGGAGGAGGCTCTGGCAATTGTAGTATGCCCATTTGTGGCTGGACAATGACTTGTGAATCTGTCACTTGCAGTAAAGAACTAGCTTATTAAAGAGGACACAAACAGATGGAGAGATATACCATTGTTCTTGGATTGGAAGAATCAACATTGTGAAAATGACTATACTACCCAAAGCAATCTACAGATTAAGTGCAATCCCTATCAAACTACAAATGGCATTTTTCACAGCACTAGAACAAAAAAATTGACAATTTGTATGGAAACACAAAAGACCCTGAATAGCCAAAGCAATCTTGAGAAAGAAAAGCGGAGCTGGAGAAATCAGGCTCTCGGACTTCAGACTATACTACAAAGCTACAGTAATCAAGACAGTATGGCACTGGCACAAAAACAGAAATATAGATCAATGGAACAGGATAGAAAGCCCAGAGGTAAACCCACGCTCACATGGTCACCTTATTTTTGATAAAGGAGGCAAGAATATACAATGGAGAAAAGACAGCCTCTTCAATAAGTGGTGCTGGGAAAACTGGACAGTTACATGTGAAAAATGAAATTAGAACACTCCTTAACACCACACACAAAAATAAACTCAAAATGGATTAAAGATCTAAATGTAAGGCCAGACACTATAAAACTCTTAGAGGAAAACATAGGCAGAACACTCCATGACATAAATCACAGCAAGATCCTTTTTGACCCACCTCCTAGAGTAATGGAAATAAAAAAAAAAATAAACAAATGGGACCTAATGAAACTTAAAAGCTTTTGCACAGCAAAGGAAACCATAAACAAGACCAAAAGACAACCCTCAGAATGGGAGAAAATATTTGCAAATGAAGCAACTGACAAAGGATTAATCTCCAAAATTTACAAGCAGCTCATGCAGCTCAATATCAAAAACAAAACAACCCAATCCAAAAATGGGCAGAAGACCTAAATAGACATTTCTCCAAAGAAGATATACAGATTGCCAACAAACACATGAAAGAATGCTCAATATCACGAATCATTAGAGAAATGCAAATCAAAACTACAATGAGGTATCACCTCACACCTGTCAGAATGGTCATCGTCAAAAAATCTACAAACAATAAATGCTGCAGAGGGTGTGGAGAAAAGGGAACCCTCTTGCACTGTTGGTGGGAATGTAAATTGACACAGCCACTATGCAGAACAGTATGGAGGTTCCTTAAAAAACTAAAAATAGAACTACCATATGACCCAGCAATCCCACTACTGGGCATATACCCTGAGAAAACCGTAATTCAGAAAGAGACATGTACCACAATGTTCATTGCAGCACTATTTACAATAGCCAGGACTTGGGAGCAACCTAAGTGTCCATTGACAGATGAATGGATAAAGAAGATGTGGCACATATATACAATGGAATATTACTCAGCCATCAAAAGAAATGAAATTGAGTTATTTGTAGTGAGGTGGATGGACCTAGAGACTGTCATACAGAGTGAAGTAAGTCAGAAAGAGAAAAACAAATACTGTATGCTAACACATATGTATGGAATCTAAAAAAAAAAAAAAGGTTCTGATGAACCTATGGGCAGGACAGGAATAAAGATGCAGAGGTAGAGAATGGACTTGAGGACACAGGGAGGTGGAAGGGGAAGCTGGGACAAAGTGAGAGAGTAGCATGGACATATATACACTACCAAATGTAAAACAGATAGCTAGTGGGAAGCAGCCGCATAGCACAGGGAGATAAGCTCGGTGCTTTGTGACCACCTAGAGAGGTGGGATAGGGAGGGCGGGAGGGAGGGAGATGCAAGAGGGAAGAGATATGGGAACATATGTATATGTATAACTGATTCACTTTGTTATAAAGCAGAAACTAACACACCATTGTAAAGCAATTATACTCCAATAAAGATATTAAAAAAAAGAAGTAGCCTAACATATACTTGCATTTTGTGAAATTCTGTGACATTCTGTGAACAATAATGGTTACTTCTGCTGGCTCAGGATAGGAACCATCACTTAGGATTTGAGGGACTAAGTCAACCCAGCTCGTGTCCATTATTACATGCTCACTGAGAACAGAAGTGACTAAAACAAGATATTTTGCCTCCATAATTGGAGAGAGCATTTAAGAATTTTATTTCAAAAGTATCTATGCTTATGGTTCCTTAATCTAGACTACTTGGAGGTTATAAAATGCAATAAAAATTTCTGACCACTTGGCCATAATGGGAATTTCCATCTCTAACAGTAATATAACACCTATTTACAAAATGCTTAATAGTTATAAAGTACTTTATAGTTCTAGAACACTGCTACAAACAATAGTTCATTTGATCCTTAACATTTCCTGGTAAGGTAGATGGAACAATTACTACTATTCTTCTCTGATGAGTCCACAGATGCAGAGAAGCTACACAGCTGGTTTCCTGACATGCAGTGAGGAGAAGAACCGTGACTCAAAGCAAGCAGTCTTTCTACTGACTGCACCGTGCCCCTTCCCTTTCAGGATCTTTGTGGATTTGCCTCTTTCGATACCAGATGCTAATGTATGGCTAAAAAATGATGATGCTTACAATGCAGTGTCTTGGCTGGGACGGAATAATAGGGACAGTGATTTAAAAATGACTCTTTTTTTATGTAGCAACTACCAGAAATGTGCCTCATCAACAGCTTTATGGCCTAATTCTTAAATAATATAGTACACTGTATTGTAGGAGAACAATTAGAATTTAGTAAGTACCTGTTGAATTGAACTGATGTCAGGAGACCAGAGTCCAGAGAGACTAGGTAAATCATTGACTAAATGAATTGGTTTTCTCTGTATAATAGGGGAAAAACTGCACCTACGTACTTCACAATGAATTAAGGAGCTCAACTAAGAAAACAGATGTGAGACAATTTAGGATTAAATAGTACCTAATTCACTCAACAAATATTTACTGAGTAGCCATTGGGAGCTAAGCACTGTGATAGATGCTATAATGGGATTAAGCACAAACTACCCTACGCCAATGGAAACCAAAGCTTCATAAAATATGGAAAACTGTTAGGAACTTCAGGGATCACAGACAAACGGAGTTGAGGAAAGACAGATGCAGATCAACGAACACGGTAACAGCTTACAACGATGGATAGGCTTACTCTCAAAAAGGAGCAAATCATTCACTGTCCAGGTACAACGTAAAGGCTAAAATACATAGACTTTTGAGTAGATGCAGTAACGTGAACCACATACCTGATTTCAAAGATGTAGTGTGCAGTAAAAGAACGAAATATCTCAATTTTTAATCCTGATTACATGTTAAAATCATATTATTTTGGATATACCGAGTTAAATAAAACGTTATTTAAACAGATGTCACCTGTTTCTTTTTACTTTTTAATGTGGCTACTAGAAAATTTTAAATTACTAAGAAGCCTGACTTACCATATTTCTTTTGGATAGCGCTCTTCTAGAAGACGTATTACGGCCAAAAGAAAAGTCCGGGCAGTGCATGGCTCTGAAAAGGCTAATCATGGTGTATGCTGACTTTGTGAGGCGTGGACCAAAGATACAAGAGAGAATGAGCCAAGTGTCATCAAACCCACAAATCACAAAAATTCTGATGGCTTACGTGGGAACACAGCTATAGTCAGGAGGAACCTCCGAGGTATTGCTGAGGATTCCAAAGTCAATGGGTTGAAAACTAAAAGAAGCGAGGGCACAGGAATCAGTTTATTTCTCCTTCCAGCTGAAGCACAAATATTTGAGGGAGAAATAAGTCTATGAAATGCTTGTTAGAACTGAAGTCCAATGTATCTCCAGCACTTCTCCTCCAGCAGTCAGTGACTATTTTACACACATACACTCTACCTAGAATAATGCTTTATTCAGCTGACAGAGCTCCTTGGTACGTGCAACCAAACTAGTTAATACTGACAATCCACTTACGTTATTTATCTCCAATAAATGTTCAGAAAATAATTTATAGTCCCTACGCCCCACACAATTATCAACCAGAATACTGAAGGGACCCGTAGGGATTCAACTGCAAGTGCCCCACGGGAGGCCCATGTCGCACTGAAGTCTCAACACCCAGCCCAGTACTGGTTACACAGTAAGTGCCCAATAAATATTCATTAAATACATAAAAAGTGGTAGTATATTAGAAGGTAAAAGTCCACACCTAGACAATACGGAAAAGGCCGAAACCAGAAATTTTAGACTGGTAAGCCTACTGCTGCAGATGGATCATCAAACAAATGGGGGTGAGCACTTAGAAATGAAGAGCCAGGAGCCAGAAAAGGCCTCCTAAAACCAAGTCACCCAGATGGGCCATTATTCTTTCTTCACCCCGCCTCTACATGTGCAGAGAATGACTCAAGTAACAGAGTAAATCTTGATGTTCACAAGACCTTTGACAAAATCTCTTATTACACCTTTTAAAAATATGGAGAAATAGCAGGCATAATGACACAGCAGTTCTAAGACAGTAATGAGTAGAAAAGTCATAAAGACAGACTGGTGGTTGAGAGATCGAGGTCAACTTAAAGAAATAGTGTACCAGGAGTCCCTCTGGGTCAACGTTTTTCTTCAGTGAGTTGGGAGAAGCATGAGAGGCATATTTGCAAGTACCATAAAAGTAGCAGGGATAAGTGTAACACTGGATGTGGTTCAGAAGACCCTAATTGGGCTAGAATATCTGAAAACAGCATGATGAAATCTAACAGGAATAAATGTAGGTGGTATGATTAGGTATACAAATGAATCATAATTAGAAATAAAAATACATAAAAATGAAATAAATGTAGGATGAGGGCAATTTGGTCTGGCAGCAGCTCAGCTATTTATCAGATCGCCACCAGTGCAAGGTGAAAGCTCCTTAGAATGTCAATGCAAAGGCAAGCTGCATCAGAAGCAATGCAGTTCTGAATACAGCTTTTTGTTAGTGCTCTTATATTTTCTATCAGCCAGTCCACATTTGGATCATCGTGACAAGAAGAATTCTGAGGAACAAAGGAGAACAAAAGCAGGAATAACTGAAGGGATTAGAGATGCTTTCTGAAGAGAAGGCCTACAGATGATATATTAGAAACCTTCACGTTCTTAAGAGTTTTCAATCAGAAGTGGTAGGGTACACTTTCTCTGTTTTCCAGAAGGTACTTTTTTGAGGAGGGGAGGGAGTCACAGATCTTTAGAGAATCTGATAGAGCCATGGGCCCTGCCCCCCAGGAAAAAAATGTACACACATACGTTTTACAAACAGTTTCAGGGGGTTCTGAACCAGATTAAGAACCCCTAGCTTAGAAGTTATAAAGACCCAGGTTTCTGTTTCATATTAAAAACTTATTTCTCCCTCGACCTCTAAAGCAATACTCCTAATCAGGAAATTGAGAGAATTCCTATCCTGGGCAGAGGTGTGGGAGAGCAGTTTGGAGCTGGTCACCTGTAGGGTCCCTCCCAATTCTAGGATTCCCTAATCTAAAAGGAATTTTTGAATAATTTCATAGGATTAAGGCAAATATTTAAAACACTATTTGTTATTGTCATTCACCTTACTATTTTAAATACTCTCAATGCCCATTACACTCCAGAAATAGAAACAGGATCAAAACAAAGGTCATCCAAGCACTCACATAATTTATGAGACATATCTGACAAGGATTTCATTCACTGGATGCACAACCACAATGGCAGCAGGTATACAGAAATTATTTCTTGCCTCCCAAACAATAAAATATTTCCCTCCACAAGTTGCTTTTTGAAAAACTTGGCTGCGCTAAGGGCGGTGGTAGCAGAAGCCCTACAGCATTTGCAATATCAGCTCTTGTTTTGTATTTGGTTACAAGGATTTTTCTAAGCAGCTGGTTTATATCATCATCACAGGGCATACCCGTGAGTTATTCATTAGCAGCATTACGTAATTTCTATATTCTGAGTTTATGTTCTAGGTAACTCATTGCTGTCTAAACCTGAAGAGCTTTTGCACGTTAGCTAGAGAGGAGGAGAAGAGATACATCTCTACGTTAATTCTATCCTTAAAGGGAAATAAGCAAATGAAAGTACTTGATAGTGATGCTTACTTCTTTAAAACTCAGGTTCTCAGAAATCCTAAGCAGGAAAAGTTTTCTATTATTCTTTTGAGATATTTTTCCTGGATTTTGCTTGACTTTCTTCTATTTAAATTCCTACCACTAGTTCTGCTAATAATCTTGAAAGAGCTCCAATCCTGAAATAATTATAGATGCATTATATTCAAAATTACTTCAATGTTTGCTACCTACAATCATATAAAACTATAATACATTTTATATATGCTTGTTGCCAATACACAGCACTGCTGCTGGGATACGATTTTCTTAATAAGTAAGTGTGCGAAAGAGCTGCCAGCCTCAAGGAGAAGCTGTGTGTGTGTGTGTGTGTGTGTGTGTGTGTGTGTGTGTGTGAGAGATTAATTTGTTTACGGAACCTCAGTGATAGATGTTACTCACTTAAAAGCCCCAACTTTATTTTTGTAATTTTCCTATTGGACTGAAAAGGTAGCCCTTCATTTCTCCACTTTCTCCAATTTCCGTTGTTGTCATTTCCCATTCAGATCAATTTCTCAAAATGGAAAAAAATCTGCCATCAATGGTAGACTTTAAGTGATACGGAGGGATCATTTTTTTCTAGAAGTAATAGCCTTCCATAAAAATTAATGACAGTGGACATATTTTCTATAGAAAGGATTGTCAAATTCCATCCAAATCTGTCGTATCTTTTTCTTAGCTAATGACATCCAGACATTAAGGGGTCAGAGATAATTTTAAGGGTTACTTTTGAGTTATACTTTCCATTTGCTTTAGTTATAAATGCAGCTGATGAGGAGAATTATACAGGACAGTGGTTCTCAAACTTTAATGTGTAGCAGAATCATCAGGAAGGTGTATCAAAATCCAGATTGCCAGGCCTCATCTCCAGAGTCTGCGATTCAGTAGGTCTGGGGTGGGTGGGGACCAATAGGTTGCATTTCTAACAAGTTCAGAGGTGATAGCTGCTGCTGCTGGGGGTCCAGGGACAACCCTTGGTGAACCCCCGGTACAGGATGATCCCTGATATCTAACTGATTGCAACACCATATTTCCTTTCTTAATTCAAACTTTCATGGCTAAGGTTTTTGAATCATACTCTAGACTGGAGCCTAAAATGGCAGACAGCTTCCTGTGGCTTAAGAACCTATATAAGCCACATCTTTCTCTAATGATCCTGTGGAAAATATCAGTAAAGAATGCAACCCCCTTCTGGCAGAAGAAATCAAGCTGTTTCTTGAGTCCCTCCCTCGCTTTCTTTAAACTTCTTACTAAATATCTGGAGTGAAATTCAACAGGAAAATGGTTCATAAAACCTATCTGGACGGGGCGCCTTTATTGGAAAGAAGACTGGCATACTCACCAGAGAGGAAATATACCCAGTCGTGTGGTGATAAAAACCATGGCAAACATAACAAACAGGAGATCACAAATTTTCTGAAACTTGGCGTAATTTGCCATTTTGGCAGCCTATGAAAGGAAGAAATGTGACAGATTAATTTAGTTAAATTGATAAATGAAAAGCTTCTTTCAATATGCATGAGTCTGCTTTAAGATATAACTTACCAGAGGCATAAAATGCCTGCTACTTTGAAATGTCATGCATCATGCATCATATTTATAAATTACCCATAAGTCGAGTGAAATGTGATATTAACCATAAGTAGAACTACTGACTGTCAGAGATTTAATAAAATATTCAGCAACCTGAAAAATTCAATTATATGGTTGATTTCAGGAAAACAGAAAAATATGAAATTCTTGCATTACAGATGATATTAGCAAGCCAAAGACGCCGAAACAGGAATTTGGCATCAGAGGTCAAAATAGGAAGTGCTACATAATCCTTTAAACTTTTAATGAGTCCCAAACACTAAAGTCACGAACTTTATAGAGAATATTGAGCCTTCCTGCATTTTTCCCCCTTTCTACTTAGAATTATAGGTTTTCCTTAAACAGGTATAAGGAGTGCTCTGGGGAGAGAGTTTCTTGGCTTATCCTCACAAATTTAGAAATGAAGAATGTGTCAAGATCACGTTATTTCAGCGAATCCACTTAGGTATAATTTTCAAATTTACATTAATGGGTAATTTTCTAGATGAAAGTCACTAATGTTCAGAATGTCTGTGAGAAGTACACTAATAATTTATGGTAGTGATTTAAATGACCACTTTTTATATTATAAATTAGCCGAAGGAAGAAATACATCCCTTTCTCTACCATCTACTTTTTAAAAAAAATATTTATTTATTTATTTGGCTGCACTGGGTCTTAGTTATGGCACTCGGGATCTTCGTTGCCGCCTGCAGGATCTTTAGTTGCGGCATGCGGGATCTAATTCCCTGGCCAGAGATTAAACTCGCGCCCCCTGCATTGGAAGCGCGGAGCCTTAACCGCTGGACCACCAGGGAAGTCCCTGCCATCTACTTTTTATAGATGATTCTAAGTAAGAACAGGTGACACTGAAAACATAATTGTCCTTGATTACTGCTTTTTACATTTTCACATATAATTCACAGTACCCACACACAGGGTTATAAACTGAAGAGGTCTTTTAAATTCATAACATTATTTTCTACTTCTTGCAAAGTTAAATTAGCTGAGTCAAACTTGAAAGGATTGTTGACAGTATCCACAGAAGCTGTAATTTAATAGCTTTAAGTAAAATACAAAGCTACGAGAGAAATATATTCCTAAGGGGAAATATCTATTAATTGAGTGGAAGCCAGGATTATGAACTTTTAATTTCATGCATACTTTGGATGTGACACCACAACTTATACTAAGAAAGAAAAAAAGCATCGTCTGCCTCCTTCTAGCTACGTAAACCATGTAGTTTTTCTTTTACATTCATTCACCAGTATTCAATAAAAAAGCATTAAACATCCATTTTTCTGAAATGTCTAAGCCATAGATTCCACTTTGAAGAGTCAACATATCTCATTATTTGGATATTCTCAAGCATTATTTTATGATGTCAAAGAGAATCCAAGTGATGAAGAACATTTGCTTTCAAGCCACATGACTGGGATTTCTGGATTATTTTTCTTTTCTAGATAAAAGTGGTGGATGATGATTCAACCCACATTTTCTGAATTATGGCTCTGCCAAGCATTATGCCATCCATTTCCCCAGACATTAGAGTTGGCAGATTATACAGGATTGACTTCAAAACTGTATATTGCTATATAAATTTCTACCTCCAAGCATACTTAGGATTTAACCACATGGTAACTGATTTTCAGGAAATTGCCTTTATATTAGTTTTATTTCTCCTTTAAAAAAATGTGCTGAATAGAATTTAGCTTGAATCACTTAAAAACCATAGCGCCAAACTATCATCTGACATATCCAGCCCATTAGGACTACTTTTCTGTTTCATAACCTTATAGGGACCAGAGTCTTTAATGAAGTGCTGTATACACTTCAAACCTTGACTAATTGCCTTTATAGCAGATTCAATTTTATGGCCTGGAATTTCTGCTTATGTTGGAATAACAAATAATTACTTGAGGGCACCTCTATTCTACATTCACAGTGATAGCACATGCTTCAAAGGGGCAGAACTGTGGGCCAACAGGAATAAAAAATAAGCATACAGATTCTAAGACCCATTTCTACATGGAATTTGTACTCTGGTAAGTTCATTTTTGACCAGTTATATAAATTTCTTAGGACTAAAATGAAAAAACTATAGTTATATAACCTTATTGAGTATGTCTCTTCATGGAGGCCATGAGTAAGAGTAAATACCGCATCAAAATTTTACTTGGGATTTTATCTTTCGAAATATGCTAGAAGCATTTTTCTTTTTATTTTTTTTTGCTACTTTAGTAATTTTAAGTGATAATGGTTTAGAAAGTTAATCAAAGTGCAACCAATATTTCCTCAGATATTCTTAATACTTACATGCATAGAAAACATAGCTTTTATATAAAATTTGTAATTCATATATACTTTCACTATAAAAATACTAGGATAATATGTATATTGGTAATAAAAACTATGACTACTCATTAATTTCATCAGGATGTACAACTACTATTACTAATTAAACTGATTTATATACACTTCCCAGATAAATCAGTGTGAAACTTGTAACACTAGAAACAAAACCTATTCAAGTAGTAATTTTCCTATTGTAAAACACTCATTTCTTAAGTGTGGAAGGGTTAAGGTTTTCATTATTCTATTAACAAAGAATGCTAACTTGGTGAATGTTTTTCGCACACCACTTTATATACTAAAGTCTCACTTTCACCAATTTAACCTACAAAGAAACACTCCTCAGTTTCAAAGCAGTCATGTACTAACTTCTCCCAGCACCATCTATCAGACCCTACAAAAACTGATCATCTGGGGGATTTCCTGAATTCCAGATTTTGTATTCTTATAGATGAAAGAAAACTTTTACCTCTAGAAAAGCGTCGGCTGAATCATGGAGACAGAGGACTAGGGTTCCTACTCGGGCCATGTTGTTGACATATGAAAAGGTAATCAAAAAAATAGATACAAGGTGATGCAGGAACATAACGCCAAAGTCCTGGGAAGGAGAAGACACAGGCATGTTAGTTAGGACTTAGCAGCAATGCAGCTTTTCCATTCATCTATTCAACCATTCATCCAATAATTTTAAGGCTCTCTATGGGCCCAGCACTGGGAACACTAATGTGAGTAAGAGATAGTTCCTATACTTTGAGAGTTTACTGAGTCCTGGGAGAGAAACACAGGACACCAGTGACTGTGGAAAATGTGATCAACACCAGGACTAAGGCCAAATCATAAAGGGTGTTTTGTACTAAGCCAAGGAATTTGAAGCTATGGGAGAAACTGCCACAGGATTTGGTAAATGAAAAATATTGCCTGCCATATCAGTAAACAAAGGATGTTGCAGCCATCAAGCCATCACATTACAGCCTCCCCTAGAGTGAGTCCTGAGGAAACTCAGGATGGAAACAGGATGCGCCCCATCTAGCAGTCAGCTGCTGCAGCCACCCCTGACAGTGTACCCTGAGGAGACTCAGGATGAGAAAGCACAGGATACTGGCCCCAGATAGCTGAGGTGCATACCAAAGGAATGATTCCAGGCAGCCCAGACTCTTGCATCTTCCAATACACAGAAAAGAGCTAAATTCCTTAACTTGAGGTATCTGGTTTTCTTTAATTAACAGTAATCTTTTGATGTTCTGACTACCTGGTGTTTGTTGCAAAAAATCCTATATATTCTGGCTCTCCCTTTGTCTCTTCGGAGCAATCTCTCAGAGTGATTCGAGATGCTCTGTCCCCAGCTTAAGGACTCAGTTTTGTCCGTTATTTATTTGACGATTTGAGAATTATGTTTTACTACATAATTCTCAACTTTTAGGTTGTGCATTTTTTTTCAGTCGACAGATTTTAAGCAAAGAAAGGTATTACTTGGATTTGTACTTTAGGAAAATCTTTTGGGTAGCAGTGCAGGTCCAACTAGACCACTTCTCTGACTATGAGTGGCTGGGGATTTGGCATCTTTCTCCTGGAATATGCCCAATGGGATGTTAAAATAAGAATCATAATATGTTGGCATTTCTGATGGGTCCTACACAAACAAGCTCTCAATTTTAACCATTATCCATCTACAGTCATTAGAAAAAAATAATTAGCAAAAGTAATGGTAAGCTGGCCATCCTCATTTTGGTCAACTTCAAGGGAGATGCTTCTTGGCCCATGTGAAAAGATCATCTTTCTCTGGTATTGACTTATCTCCTGGCCACCTGGTTTATTGTAACATGGAATTTCTGTTGCTTAGAAATGTTGTCTCTCTTACTGATATTTTTACTCTTATTTAATCTGAATTTCTCCCAGAGTAAACTTGAACTTCTCTGGGGCTTAAATGCCAGGACTAGCCCTAATGATGATCTACTTGAAACCATGGAGAAAGAGGACTACTCTCTTATGGGCCATTCATGTAGAGATAAATTAGCCAAAATGAGACGCATATTTTGCAACTGAGAGAGAGAGAAAAAGAGAGCAAGTGTGTGCACACATACATATTCTGTTGATGTCAAACAGTTTGGGGTCTGAAAGGTCAACTATGATGACTTTTAAATGGTTTTAAAACATTTAAACAATATTTTTTGTTTAGATCCTGAAAGTAACTAATGATAATCTGTAAGTAATGAAATATTGCTCCTATTAGGTCATTTTTCCATTTATTTCATTGTATAGCTCCCATGTTGAAAAAATTTCCAATTATTTGATTTTAATTTATATAACTTAAACCTATAAAGCTATGCATTTTTCTACTGTTTAAATTCCTATACTATAGAACTCTTTAAGAATATCATTTTATATTTTATAAAATCAAGCTTTAAATGACAATGATGAAATAAAGTTAAATGGGTATATTTTAAAAAACACACACAATATTTAAATGGTTCTGTATACACTTTGGTGAACGTGTCCAGAAGTTACTTTTCTGCCTTGGAAAGTGCCAGACATTTACTGATAACCATATTGATTTATTACTAGGATAAACAATGTATTAGTTTCTTAAATAAGGTCGAATAATTTTAAAAATGAAGTACAACTATTTCTCTTATTTTCAATTAACCTAGTCTCCGTGTTGCCACGATGGTGAATACCATTGTTGGCAGAATCATCTGTCTTGCATTAATTCATTCTAATGGCCACAGTAGAACTACAGTACCAAGTTGTGCAAACTCCTGCCGCCTGTTGACCTACCACTATACTCCTTCCTCCAGACCCACATTTGCATCTAGTTCTCAGCTCACTGGCAGAGAGAAATGAAGACCATGCTCTGAGTTTATTTAATCAGTGATTATGGACAGACTCAACTTATCAGTTTTACCTACTTCTCTTGATTTTCTCTGTTTTTGTAAGTCTCTAGGATTTTCCTAAAGTATTAGAGTTGAACAATACCAAAATGCCTAAGGCATACAAGAAAAACTGCTTTGATAATGTTTCCCATGGGAAGATGAAATCTCTTCACTATGGGCTGTTATCAGAAATGTATCACCTGGCATAGAGTGATCCACCAGACAATAGCTACTTCAAAACAATGGATCAATTAAAGTGGAGGTAACCTATCAACTGATATTTTATACTGTCTCATAAACATAATTAAATAAAAACACAGAGTGCTAATTCAACAGTTCAGTGAGTTTATATTCGCCCATGCTGAATACACAGATTTTAAAGTCTAACTAGCTGAGTACCTAACCAGAACAATACTTTCCACATTTCTCATTGTTTAGCCCTAAATGATTGCTCTTGATTCACTGAAAGAGAAGAGGTTTTCTCGATTTAATTTTAAAATGAATAAACATAAATTGATTAAAACACTTATGGAGGATTAGGGCCATTTTATAATTAAGTTTCCTAACATGTATCTGATATATATGCCAATAAATAAAACAATGCCCTTGGCAATATAGCAAGGCTGCCCTAAAAACAAAAGCCTTATTTTTCAGACAAAGTTTGCTTTGTGAAGATGATTTTTGCATATAAATCCCCTGGTCCTAGAAAACATTTATTACTGAGGGGCTCAGAGCTATGCTCATTGCAGAAGACCAATTTTCATTATACTGTCATATCTGTATGAATATGAAAAGCATGAATAATGGATTTTGTCTTTTACACTTCTGCTTCAGAAAGCATTATACACAATGAAATACCTTTAATAAAATCCCTGCAATCATTATTTTTTGTTACTCTCATTCCCTCACCCTGACACATTTTTTTGAATAGGCAGTGAATCTGGTCCAAATAACAGTTTTTAAATGAATTGTCAATTTAGACTTTATCAATGCATGGTGGGAAATGCCCATCCTCATGTTTGTTACCGCTGAAAGTGACTGGGTACAGGCAAGCTGCAGGAAACTTAGCATTTTAGGCTGAGAATATTTTCTTCCATTTTCAGTAGCATCAGTTAGGTAGAGATTGTGATTTCTTGTTGGCCCTCATATTGAAGACGGATCCCAAAGTCCTTAGACAAAATTGACGACTGGCCTGGCTACCTGCATCAGTGGTCCCCAATCTCCTGTCATTCTGCCATATTGTTTCTGGATACATTCATAGCTCTAGTCAAGGGGTCCTTCTACATTCCCTGCCTGATATTTACCCCAACTCCAGCCCTCATTCCAGTGGCTTCTCCTATGTTAGTTATCAGAGACAAGGGAAAAAAACAGATATGGACTTGACTCAAGCACAATTAGAATAAGCCTAAAATGAAAAGATTCAAGGAAAAGCCATTCATTTTAATACCAGAAGTTGGTAAGAAAACGCTGTTTTTTCCTTATTATATTTCTGAATGACATTTAGAGAACCCAGAACAGAGTCTCAGTCTGCTCTGTGTAGCTTCCACATCAGAAACTCGTAGGTGCAAGTAAACCTGTAGCTACTTGGGCTCCATCCCCAACTCTTAGAATGAGAATCGGCATCCTTAACTCAGTTCTCCAGGGGAATTCTCTGCACAGTAAAATATCGGCATCAAAGGGCCAGAGAGGTCACCCTCTCATTAAGACATAAGTCTGATGTTCTTTATGATGCAACTCCATTTGCAATGGTCAGGCTGAAAGAGGCTTTGAAATAATACTCTGTTTTCAGGAAGCACCAGAAATTCACCTTGATATACATATTTTTATGAAAGCAAAATTAACTCTATTCTCATTTTTTAAAAACTCACTACAAATAAGAAACTTGTTCTCTAAATTCTCATTTGCTGGATAAAGTATTCACAATTTTATGCAGTTTCTTTTGGGAATAATCTTTGCAACAAATAAAGAAAAGCACTGGTGAACCTTCTCAAAAAGGAATAAGAAGACCAAGATTTTAAGTGATGGCCGATTTAGATGCTCATGTATGGTGAAAAATATGACATACCACTAAAGCGCAAGACAAAGAAAAGACTCTTCTTTCTTGGATGCAAATGACATGTGCCAGCTTTCCCAAATTTAATAAATATCATAAATAAATATCATTAATAAACGTACTCTAACTCATGAACAGAAATCAGGTAATACCAGGTTAACCATTTAACAGATTTTCAAACTCTCTATGAAACAGAGGGACAGAAACATAATTTGAAACTGATTTCATTTTATGGCAACTATAGCAGTAATAGAAATCTCTCATTTTTGTTTGTTTTGTTTTTTTAAAAAAACAGTTTTCTTATTTGCGTCTTCAAGGTACAAAGAAATTAGTAGGACTTTTAACAGAGTAACACGCTCTTTTTTTCTAGAGATCAATAATACTCTCCCTATTTCTTCCCTTGCAATTGTGCAACCTGGGGGTAAAACTCAGAATGTTGGGAAGCAATGTGGCTGTGCAGGAAGTGTACTTCAAGCCTGTAACTTGGCAACGTACAGGGGAGAGTGCCCACTCAGGTTCCACCTCCACTCCAGAACAAACACACACGGAGATGGAGAGAACTTCAGATAAAACTTCCATGTGACAAGAATAATCATAGTTAAATACTTTTCCCATTGAGGGAATATGAAAATATAATAGATTTTCAACCTTTGGCTATGGATAGCTAAAGTCCTGACTAAGAGTATGAACATATATATATATATATATATACACATATATATTCCTCTTAAAAAGCAAAGAAACAAAAGACTACAAAACTGTCCGGGTTGTAAAGACAATGACTGCAATGAAAGTATATTCAGAGTGATTTATAAAAATCAGTTGATTCTGATTTGCCTCATATTAGGCAACTTGAAAATTATACCTTTCTCTTACCAGCGCATGACGCAAGGAGTTCACATAATGTATGTAAATGTAAATGTCAACCTTTGGGTATCTGGAATCTCCCACATTTACTTGGTTATTATATTTTTAGCTGGCCTTGAGTTTTGGCTCACTCTAAAGAGAACCAGTTAAATGTGCCATTTAAAGAAAGGTATTTCAAATAACAAAGTTCTTCAAAAATTGTAACTAAAATTCACTTTCATTCTCATGTATAGCCTATGCACTCTGGTGTAAATATTTATGGGAAAATCTGGAAATGGATGAAAAAGTGTGATTTATTTGGGAAACGTTTAATTATAAAGTAGAGGAGTCCTGGCAGGAATGATTCAATTATCCCATCTCTAAAAGCAGTCCATGAATAAAACCTCATTGACACAAAATCTAAAGTCCAATTTATTTTTACACTTTTTTTCCCCAATAGACTAGATTTTTCACCTTTGGGCCTAAATATATACAGATTTAGGTCCTTGAGGGAGATAACTGTCTCCTACAAATACAATTCTAAAAATAGTAAGTGCTAAGAAATTAATTGGTTAAAGACTTTAAACTTGCTACTGTTACTATCAAAATGTTTTAAAAATATGTACTGATGTGATGTGAATATCTCTACTAGCCATTCTCAAAGCTGACATCCTCACTGTTCACCAAATTTGCGTGTCTAGGTGACTCAACTTTAGAGCAGAGAAAGACACACTATGGCCCCCAGGCCAAATCTGGCCTTCATTTGTTTTTGTAAATAATGTTTTATTAGAACACAGCCATCCATTTGTTTAATTATTGTTTATGGCAGTGTTCTTGCTACAGTGGTAGAGTTAAGTGGTTGCAACAGAGACTACACAGCCTCCAAGTTTAAAATATTTACTAGCAGGCCCTTTACAGAAAAGTTTGACGAGCCCTGCCTTAGAGCCACATCAAAAGGCATAACATGGGAAACTCAGCCATGTAATTTGAGATGTGGCAATTGCATAGGCTCAAGGCTGGCTTCATCATATTTTCTTCAGATACAGAATATGTAAGAGATTTAATGTTCATAGCTATTCAGAAGTAACCAATTAAGTATTACTTTCAAAATTCAGATAAATCATTTAAAAAAAAAGAGTTTTGGCAGGTATCTACATCAAAATTCTCATGATAAACTATAACCACAACTTCAAGATCATTTTAAAATCGAGGAGCTTCTTCAGAAAAAGCTTGAGCTTTTGTAAAAACAAGAGCTGTCTATCCAGATGCAATATATTACTCTCTCTACTGCTACATGTGCCATTACTTCAGAGCTTCTGGGAACATACATAAATGAAATAAAGAACTTCTGTGTAAGCAGTGTTTACCCAATCTTTCTCCTGTGTAACATTTGTGGCACATTTTAAGATCAAGAAGTCATATAATCTCATCTACTATGAATTATTTAGCTGATATTTAATCTTTAATTGATTTTATTACTGTGGAAAAAGATGCAATAAAATTTTATTTGCACAATAGAAAACAGTAAGACAGTGCCACCAATTCCCTCCCACTGTGCCTGGCCAGAGCTCAGAACTTAATTTGCAACTCCCTGGAGTCCTCCTCCCTGCTTTCCTTTCCTCTTCCCATTGAAAGTACACTCTCCAAATGCACTCTGCTTTCAAATGATGTAGCTATTTTCCTTAATTATACACACATCTTTTTTCTCATTGAATCTTTGTATTGAGATGTTCTCCGTAACTACAAGTCTTGCCAAATTACAAGCTCCAGGAATTGAAGGCCTTTATATACATCATCTGGGCTCTGTTTAAACTACTCTTGGGGCTTCCCTGGTGGTGCAGTGGTTAAGAATCCGCGTGCCAATGCAGGGGACATGGGTTCGAGCCCTGGTCCAGGAAGATCCCACATGCTGCGGAGTAACTAAGCCCGTGCGCCACAACTACTGAGCCTGTGCTCTAGAGCCCGCGAGCCACAACTACTGAGCCCACATGCCACAACTACTGACGCTCGCATGCCTAGAGGCCCTGCTCCACAATAAGAGAAGCCACCGCAACGAGAAGCCCGTGCAACACAACAAAGAGTAGCCCCCGCTCGCCGCAACTAGAGAAAGCCCGCGTGCAGCAACGAAGACCCAACGCAGCCAAAAATAAATAAATAAATTTTTAAAATTAAAAAAATAAATAAACTACTCTTGGCCCAGCCACACTACTTTGTACAGCTTTTAATGCCAGAAGGGTCACTTCTGAGACATTTAAAATATACTCAACATAACAGTGTTAAGTGATACTCAGGTTAACAAACTTTATTCTCCTTTGTTTTCAGGAGGAAAAAGGCAAGGGCAACACTTGATACGAAGTAAACCCATTCAGGTTGAAAACGTCTGGAATGATCAGTAGGGGGCAGACTGTGTTCAACTAAAATCAGAACTATCCCAGGACGCAAAAGCCATCATCCTCATATCTACTGTAACGCCCCTGGGGTCCCAAATGACAATACGCCATCATGGTCTCAACTTGGTGCTTTAGATGGAAGATGGAAAAAGTCTCCTTTAGGTCAGCCAGGTTGGGATTATGTTGTAAGTTGTCAGGAGGGGTTCCGGGAAACTTATTATTGTCATCAGTCTTATCTTCTCTCTTCTAATCCCTCTTCCTTCAGCTGCTTGAGCTCCCCACCTCCCTTCACAGACAGAACTCTACATGCAGAATTCACTGGCCAACTTTCTTGCCCCCATGCAGGCCTCTGGCCCTTCAGGGTTTTTTTGTTTTTGTTTTCCTGGATGGAATGCTTGTGTATTCTCTTCTTTTCTCCAAGCCCCACTCCAACTTGACTACCTGGTGAACTTCTATCTACCCTGAGATTTGCCTACTAATTCTCAGGCTTCAAAGATTTATTGAGATTTATTCTCAACAACCTCCACATAAGGTAAGTACTCTTCGAATGCCATTTATAAAGAAACTGAGGCACAGAAAAGCGACGTAATTTTTTCAGAGTTACACAGTAAGGACAGGCTACAGGCAGGTCTGCATCCAGTTCTGTGTGATTCCAGAGCTCAGGCTCCAATCACAGTGGGCTGCTTCTCAGAAACAAGCACAGGAGGAAACAAAACAATAAGGAATGGGGCAGTGAAAGAGGACACTATTTTCTTTTTTTTAACATCTTTATTGGAGTATAATTGCTTTACAACGGTGTGTTACTTTCTGCTTCATAACAAAGTCAATCAGCTATACATATACATATATCCCCATTATCTCCTCCCTCTTGTGTCTCGCTCCCACCCTCCCTATCCCATCCCACTAGGTGGTCACAAAGCACCGAGCTGAGCTCCCTGTGCTATGCAGCTGCTTCCCACTAGCTATCTATTTTACATTTGGTAGTGTATATATGTCCATGCCACTCTCTCACTTTCTGAGTTACTTCACTCTGAATGACAGACTCTAGGTCCATCCAACTCACTACAAATAACTCAATTTCATTTCTTTTTATGGCTGAGTAAAATTCCATTGTATATATATGTGTCACATCTTCTATATCCATTCACGTCGATGGACACTTAGGTTGCTCCCATGTCCTGGCTATTGTAAATAGTGCTGCAATGAACATTGTGGTACATGTCTCTTTCTGAATTATGGTTTTCTCAGGGTATAGGCCCAGTAGTGGGATTGCTGGGTCATATGGTAGTTCTATTTTTAGTTTTTTAAGGAACCTCCATACTGTTCTCCATAGTGGCTGTAACAATTTACATTCCCACCAACAGTGCAAGAGAGTTCCCTTTTCTCCACACCCTCTCCAGCATTTACTGTTTGTAGATATTTTGATGATGACCATTCTGACCGGTGTGAGGTGATACCTCATTGTAGTTTTGATTTGCATTTCTCTAATGATTAGTGATGTTGAGCATCCTTTCATGTGCTTGTTGGCAATCTGTATATCTTCTCCGGAGAAATGTCTATTTAGGTCTTCTGCCCATTTTTGGATTGGGTTGTTTGTTTTTTTTCATATTGAGCTGCATGAGCTGCTTGTAAATTTTGGAGATTAATCGTTTGCCAGTTGCTTCGTTTGCAAATATTTTCTCCCACTCTGAGGGTTGTCTTTTCGTCTTGTTTATGGTTTCCTTTGCTGTGCAAAAGCTTTTAAGTTTCATTAGGTCCCATTTATTTATTTTTGTTTTTATTTCCATTTCTCTAGGAGGTGGGTCAAAAAGGATCTTGCTGTGATTTATGTCATGGAGTGTTCTGCCTATGTTTTCCTCTAAGAGATTTATAGTGTCTGGCCTTACATTTAGGGCTTTAATCCATTTTGATTTTATCTTTGTGTATGGTGTCAGGGAGTGTTCTAATTTCATTCTTTTACATGTACCTGTCCAGTTTTCCCAGCACCACTTATTGAAGAGACTGTCTTTTCTCCACTGTATATTCTTGCCTCCTTTATCAAAGATAAGGTGACCATATTTGCGTGGGTTTACCTCTGTGCTTTCTATCCTGTTCCATTGATCTATATTTCTGTTTTTGTGCCAGTATCATACTGTCTTGATTACTGTAGCTTTGTAGTAAAGTCTGAAGTCCGGGAGCCTGATTCCTCCAGCTCCGTTTTTCTTTCTCAAGATTGCTTTGGCTATTCGGGGTCTTTTCTGTTTCCATACAAATTGTGAAATTTTTTGTTCTAGTTCTGTGAAAAATGCCACTGGTAGTTTGATAGGGATTGAACTTAATCTGTAGATTGCTTTGGGTAGTATAGTCATTTTCACAATGTTGATTCTTCCAATCCAAAAATATGGTATATCTCTCCATCTGTTTGTATCTTTAATTTCTTTCATCAATGTATTATAGTTTTCTGTATACAGGTCTTTTGTCTCCTTAGGTAGGTTTATTCCTAGGTATTTTATCCTTTTTGTTGCAATGGTAAATGGGAGTGTTTCCTTAATTTCTCTTTCAGATTTTTCATCATTAGTGTATAGGAATGCAAGAGATTTCTGTGCGTTAATTTTGTATCCTGCTACTTTACCAAATTCATTGATTAGCTCTAGTAGTTTTCTGGTAGCATCTTTAGGATTCTCTATGCATATTATCATGTCATCTGCAAACAGTGACAGTTTTACTTCTTCTTTTCTGATTTGGATTCCTTTTATTTCTTTTTCTTCTCTGATTGCTGTGGCTAAAACTTCCAAAACTATGTTGAATAATAGTGGTGAGAGTGCGCAACCTCTTCTTGTTCCTGATCTTAGTGGAAATGGTTTCAGTTTTTCACCATTGAGAAAGATACTGGCTGTGGGTTTGTCATATATGGCCTTTATTATGTTGATGTAAGTTCCCTCTATGCCTACTTTCTGGAGTTTTTATCATAAATGGGTGTTGAATTTTGTCGAAAGCTTTTTCTGTATCTATTGATAATATTTATCCTTTATCCAAGGTTTTTATCCTTCAATTTGTTAATACGGTGTACCACATTGATTGATTTGCGTATACTGAAGAATCCCTGCATTCCTGGGAAAAACCCCACTTGATCATGGTGTATGATCCTTTTAATGTGCTGTTAGATTCTGTTTGCTAGTATTTTGTTGAGGATTTTTGCATCAGTGTTCATCAGTGATATTGGTCTGTAGTTTTCTTTTTTTGTGACATCTTTGTCTGGTTTTGGTATCAGGGTGATGGTGGCCTCATAGAATGAGTTTGGGAGTGTTCCTCCCTCTGCTATATTTTGGAAGAGTTTGAGAAGGATACGGGTTAGCTCTTCTCTAAATGTTTGATAGAATTCGCCTGTGAAGCCATCTGGTTCTGGGCTTTTGTTTGCTGGAAGATTTTTAATCACAGTTTCAATTTCAGTGCTTGTGATTGGTCTGTTTATGTTTTCTATTTCTTCGTGGTTCAGTCTTGGAAGGTTGTGCTTTTCTAAGAATGTGTCCATTACTTCCAGGTTTTCCATTTTATTGGCATACAGGTGCTTGTAGTAATCTCTCATGATCCTTGGTATTTCTGCAGTGTCATTGTTACTTCTCCTTTTTCATTTCTAATTCTGTTGATTTGAGTCTTTTCCCTTTTTTTCTTGATGAGTCTGGTTAATGGTTTATCAATTTTGTTTATCTTCTCAGAGAACCATCTTTTAGTTTATTGATCTTTGCTATTGTTTCCTTCATTTCTTTTTATTTCTGATCTGATCTTTATGATTTCTTTCCTTCTGATAACTTTGGGGTTTTTTGTTCTTCTTTCTCTAATTGCTTTAGGTGTATGGTTAGGTTGTTTATTTGAGATGTTTCTTGTTTCTTGAGGTAGGATTGTATTGCTATAAACTTCCCTCTTAGAACTGCTTTTGCTGCATCCCATAGGTTTTGGGTCGTTGTGTTTTCATTGTCATTTGTTTCTAGGTATTTTGTGATTTCCTCTTTGATTTCTTCAGTGATCTCTTGGTTATTTAGTAGTGTATTCTTTAGCCTCCATGTGTTTGCATTTTATACAGTTTTTTTCCTGTAATTGATATCTAGTCTTATAGCGTTGCGGTCAGAAAAGATACTTGATATGATTTCAATTTCCTTAAATTTACCAAGGCTTGATTTTTGACCCAAGAGATGATCTATCCTGGAGAATGGTCCATGAGCACTTGAGAAGAAAGTGTAATCTGCTGTTTTGGGATGGAATGTCCTATAAATATCAATTAAGTCCATCTTGTTTAATGTATCATTTAAAGCTTGTGTTTCCTTAGTTACTTTCATATCGGATGATCTGTCCATTGGTGAAAGTGGGGTGTTAAAGTCCCTTACTATGATTGTGTTACTGTCGATTGCCCTTATTATGGCTATTAGCGTTTGCCTTATGTATTGAGGTGCTCCTATGTTGGGTGCACAAATATTTACAATTGTTATATCTTCTTCTTGGATTGCTCCCTTGATCATTATGTAGTGTCCTTCTTTGTCACTTGTAATAGTCCTTATTTTAAAGCCTATTTTGTCTGATGTGAGAATTGTTACTCCAGCTTTCTTTTGATTTCCATTTGCATGGAATATCTTTTTCCATCCCTCACTTTCAGTCTGTATGTGTCCCTAGGTCTGAAGTGGGTCTCTTGTAGACAGCATATATACAGGTCTTGTTTTTGTATCCATTCAGCCAGTCTATGTCTTTTGGTGGGAGCACTTAATCCATTTACATTTAAGGTAATTATCGATATGTATGTTCCTATTACCATTTTAATTGTTTTGGGTTTGTTATTGTAGGTCTTTTCCTTCTCTTGTGTTTCCTGCCTAGAGAAGTTCCTTTAGTATTTGTTGTAAAGCTGGTTTGGTGGTGCTGAATTCTCTTAGCTTTTGTTTGTCTGTAAAGGTTTTAATTTCTCCGTCAAATCTGAATGAGATCCTTGCTGGCTAGAGTAATCTTGGTTGTAGGTTTTTCCCTTTCATCACTATAAATATGTCCTGCCACTCCCTTCTGGCTTGCAGAGTTTCTGCTGAAAGGTCAGCTGTTAACCTTATGGGGATTCCCTTGTATATTATTTGTTGTTTTTCCCTTGCTGCTTTTAATATTTTTTCTTTGTATTTAATTTTTGATAGTTTGATTAATATGTGTCTTGGTGTGTTTCTCCTTGGATTTATCCTGTATCAGACTCTCTGCACTTCCTGGATGTGATTGACTATCTCCTTTTCCATATTAGGGAAGTTTTCAACTATAATCTCTTCAAATATTTTCTCAGTCCTTTTCCTTTTCTCTTCTTCTTCTGGGACCCCTATAATTTGAATGTTGGTGCATTTAATGTTGTCCCAGAGGTCTCTGAGACTCTCTTCAATTCATTCTTTTTTCTTTATTCTGCTCTGCAGCAGTTATTTCCACTATTTTATCTTCTAGGTCACTTATCCGTGCTTCTCCCTCAGTTATTCTGCTATTGATTCCTTCAAGAGAATTTTTAATTTCATTTATTGTTTTGTTCATCATTGTTTGTTTGCTCTTTAGGCCTTCAGGTCCTTGTTAAATGTTTCTTGTATTTTCTCCATTCTATTTTCCAAGGTTCGGATCATCTTTACTTGCATTACTCTGAATTCTTTTTCAGGTAGACTGCCTATTTCCTCTTCATTTGTTTGGTCTGGTGGGTTTTTACCTTGCTCCTTCATCTGCTGCGTATTTCTCTGTCTTCTCATTTTGCTTAACTTACTGTGTTTGGGGTCTCCTTTTCGCAGGCTGCAGGATCATAGTTCCTGTTGTTTTTGGTGTCTGCCCCCAGTGGGTAAGGTTGGTTCAGTGGGTTGTGTAGGCTTCCTGGTGGAGGGAACTAGTGCCTGTGTTCTGGTGGATGAGGCTGGATGTTGTCTTTCTGGTGGGCAGGACCGCATGCAGTGGTGTGTTTTGGGGTGTCTGTGAACTTATTATGATTTTAGGTAGCCTCTCTGCTAATGGGTGGGGTTGTGCTCCTGTCTTGCTAGTTGTTTGGCATGGTGGGTCCAGCACTGGAGCTTGCTGGTCGTTGAGTGGAGCTGGGTCTTCACGTTGAGATGGAGATCTCTGGTAGAGCTCTTGCCGATTGATATTACGAGGGGCTGGGAGGTCTCTGGTGGACCAATGTCCTGAACTCGGCTCTCCGACCTCAGAGGCTCAGGCCTGACACCCGGCCAGAGCACCAAGACCCTGTCAGCCACATGGCTCAGAAGAAAAGGGAGAAAAGAAAAAAAATGAAAGAAAGAAAAAAATAATAAAATAAAGTTATTCAAATAAAAAAATTATTAAAATAAAAAAATAATTAAAAAAAAAAAGAGAGCAACCAAACCAATAAACAAATCCACCAATGATAACAAGCACTAAAAACTATACAAAAAAAAAAAAAAATGGACAGACAGAACCCTAGGACAAATGGTAAAAGCAAACTTATACAGACAAAATCACACAAAAGTATACACATACACACTCACAAAAAGGAAAAAGAATAAATATATATATATATTAAAAAAAAAGAGAGCAACCAAATCAATAACCAAATCTACCAATGATAATAAGCTCTAAATACTAAACTAAGATAAACATAAAACTGGAAACAAATTAGATGCAGAAAGCAAACCCCAAGTCTACAGTTGCTCCCAAAGTCCACCGCCTCAATTTTGGGATGATTCGTTGTCTATTCAGGTATTCCACAGATGCAGGGTACATCAAGTTGATTGTGGAGATTTAATCTGCTGCTCCTGAGGCTGCTGGGAGAGATTCCCTTTCTCTTCTTTGTTCGCAGAGCTCCCGGGGTTCAGCTTTGGATTTGGCCCTGCCTCTGTGTGTAGGTTGCCTGAGGGCATCTGTTCTTCGCTCAGACAGCACAGGGTTAAAGGAGCCGCTGATTAGGTGGCTCTGGCTCACTCAGGCCGGGGGGAGGGAGGGGTATGGATGCGGGGTGAGCCTGCAGCAGCAGAGGCCAGCATGACATTGCAACAGCCTGAGGCGCGCCATGTGTTCTCCCGGGTAAGGTGTCTGTGGATCTCGGGACCCTGGCAGTGGTGGGCTGCACAGACTCCCGGGAGGGGAGGTGTGGATAGTGACCTGTGCTTGCACACAGGCTTCTTGGTGGCTGCAGCAGCAGCCTTAGCATTTCATGCCCATCTCTGGTTTCCACGCTGATAGCCACGGCTCGCGTCCGTCTCTGGGGCTCGTTTAGGCGGTGCTCTGAATCCCCTCTCCTCGCGCACCCCGAAACAATGGTCTCTCGCCTCTTAGGCAGGTCCAGACTTTTTCCCGGACTCCCTCTCGGCCAGCTGTGGCGCACTAGCCCCCTTCAGGCTGTGTTCACGCAGCCGATCCCAGTCCTCTCCCTGGGATCTGACCTCTGAAGCCCGAGCCTCAGCTCCCAGCCCCTGCCCGCCCTGGCGGGTGAGCAGACAAGCCTCTCGGGCTGGTGAGTGCTGGTGGGCACCGATCCTCTGTGCGGGGATCTCTCCGATTTGCCCTCCGCACCCCTGTTGCTGTGCTCTCCTCCGTGGCTCCGAAGCTCCCTCCTCCGCCACCTGCAGTCTCCTCCCGTGAAGGGCCTTCCTAGTGTGTGGAAACCTTTCTCCCTTCACAGCTCCCTCCCAGAGGTGCAGGTCCCGTCCCTATTCTTTTGTCTCCGTTTTTTCTTTTTTCTTTTGCCCTACCCAGGTACTTGGGGAGTTTCTTGCCTTTTGGGAGGTCTGAGGTCTTCTGCCAGCATTCAGTAGGTGTTCTGTAGGAGTTGTTCCACATGTAGATGTATTTTTGATGCATTTGTGGGTAGGAAGGTGATCTCCACGTCTTACTCCTCCACCATCTTGAAGGTCCTCTCTCAAAGACACTTTTGAAAACACATGTAAGTGAGAGACTACCAAATAGAGCAAGGTCACTTACAGAAGACAGGAAGAAAAGGGGGATCAAGAGCAAAGGTGAGGATTAGCCATGAGTGGAAGAGCTTCCTCCTCTTGGGCGCCCAAAGAGAACAATATGAGATGGGTCTGTTTATATTTAAGGGGATAGAAATGGAGGCAATTCACCAAGTCAGGGAGTTAGAGCCATAACAAGCCAAAGTAGGTGTTTTCCCAAGACTCCTAGGATGACTTATGGGAAACCCTCCAAAGGAGGCAGAATGACTAAATCTCCCAATGAAAGTGATACCTTCCAAGTGTCGGTGGCACCTCCTGAGAGAGGGTGGGATCCCTGAGGCCCCAGACTTAAGGACCCAGAGCCCTGGACCAGCAGCATTGTGTGGGCCTGGGAGTAGGTCTCTCTGTAATGTGGTGATGATGTGGCCCCTTGCACCACTCTGGAAGAAGTGGTTCCTGCTGTCACCCTTCCATGCCCTGGAGAGCAGTATGTGCCACTGCACTGCCCCAGGGCTGTCCAGGGGCTGGTCATCTAACTGTGAGATCTAAAGACACTTAAGAGCCTCTCTCCTGGCCAGGCACCTGGGAGTTTGATTGCTGGAATAAGCTACTAGTTGAGGCAGCCTTTGAATAAAATCTCATAAAATTGCCCCATACAATACTTTTTCTTTTCCAGACAATGCTGTTCCATTGTTGGCCCACCAGCCTGCACACAGCCCTAGGTTGCAATGCTTTGCTCACAAATGGTGGCTTACTAAAATGAACTGCCTCTTCTTCCCTTCTTTGATTCTGAAGTCACTGTAGTGAGAAAGAAACAGGACAGAGGACTCAGAGTCAGGAATATCTGCCTCGGAAGAAACCTAAGCTTCAAGGGCAGGATATTGCTACTCTAGTCACAAGTGGACACACAGAACAAGTTGGTGCCTCTGTGAAAGAGAGGTGAAGTGGCCTGCCTGCCTGTGTCTGCAAGTAGCAGCACTGGGGTTACACAGAGAGAATTCTACATCGTCCTCCATCCCTCTCGGGATGTTCAGATGTCATCTGGCGTGATTTTAGCTTTTCAAGCAAAGAAAGGAGACGCTGATACAATCTGAGGCACTACCCGAGAGTCATCTCCTTAGGAGAGACTTAAAAATAATCTAGATGAGCAGTTCTCATATGTTTTGGTCTCAGGAGTCTTTTATATTCTTAAAAATTATTGAAGACACCAAAAAGTGTTCGTTTATGTGGGTCATATCTATCGGTATTTACCACATTGGACATGGAAACTGAGAAATTTTAAAAACATGTAAAACACATTTATTCATTTATTTTAAATGAAGTTCATTATATGTTAATTAACATAATATATTTATGAAAAATATTTTCCAAAATTAAAAAAAAAATCGTGAGAAGAGTAGCCTTGTTTTCCATGATTGCAAATCTCTTTGATGTCTGACTCATGTTGGATTCTCATCACTGCATATATATTCAATATGTTGCCCTGTTATTTTGGTTAAAGTATATAAAGAAAATCTGGTATCACACAGTTGGAAAAGGGAGAAGTACCTTAATAGTCTTTTCAGATAGTTATGGATATTCTTTCTTGACACTGTACCAAAACTCGACAAGAGGGATAGTCTTAAAGGTTAGTTGCAATGTGGAATTGAAAACTATATCAATAAACTTTTCATATTCTATTACATAAAATCCTTTGGTCTGTCTTGAGCTTCGAGTGGATCTTTCACTCAGGCATAATTTTGGAGCATCATGTATTAGTCACTTGGAAAATATTGGCTCACGGAGTTAATGAAACAGATTGTCATACAGTATTTTAAAAATCACATTTACTAACATCACTATCAATCTCATGAGAAAAGTCTTTAAGTATTGAGACGCTATCAAGGTCTTGCTGGTGGACATAAGCTTGTCTAAAAATCTTATTTTTTTCTTGAAAGCTTGAGTTGTATCATTGACAACAAATAATGTCAATGGTTTTACTTGAAACAACCTTGACAAGTTCACTTTGTGCATTTTCAAGAATGTGTCTACCAAATACACAAGTTGGAATAAACACAGTTTGTCATTCTTTCAAGTAAAAATGAGATTCTTTGGGGGAAAAAAGCAGCTAGTACGTCCCTCAATGCAAACCACTAACTACACATGATTTTTCTTGAGACACATTGTACAGTGTTCTGCCACAGAAGCTCTTTATGCCTCCTTCCCATTTCATCACACAAAATAATTTTTAAAATGTATACTCAAGAATAGAGATTTAATCAAATTAACACTTTTTACTGCTTCAACAAGAGCATTCTCAAGTGAAACTGACATTTTTGTTTCTTCCTGCAAGCATGTGGCAGTGAGGAACACAAAACTACTCATACTGTTTGGTGCCACTGCTAGCAGTTTTGCCATTACTTTTGCACGATTAGTGCAAATTTCAATGCAGTAAGAAAGGCAAATGACATCCTAGTATTATTATGAAGTCAGTTTTAATGTTGCAGATGTCCTGAAAGGGTCTCAGAAATCTCCAGGTGTCTGCAGACCACACTTTGAGAACTGCTATCTAGACAAATGATTTCCAAAAATTGTTCTAGGAGATGATAAGCAGCCAGATTATTAATAATAGCTGCACAGTCAGGATAAGCTAGGTTATGTGGCAAGAACAAAGCCCTTAAAATCTCAGTGGTTTATACCAAAGGCCTGTTTCTTATTTACTACATGTTACCAATTGGCTGGACAAAGGGCACTCTGTTTATCACCATCACTTAGGGCCCCAGACTGATGCAGCAGCCTCCATCTCAAATGTTACCAATCGCTGTACTAGAGGGGAAAAGAGACTCTAGTGGGTCTCACACCAGCAATTACATTACATTACTGACTCGAGTCAGTTCTGCTTACAGCCTACCAGTCACATGGCCCCATCCAACCACAAGAAGGGGCATGGCTGAGTACAATCCTCCATGTGCCTGAGAGTAGAGAGCTGGCAATATTTGGTGAATCGCATTAATGATTACAGTAACAGCTAACATACACGGTGCATTTGTTATGTGCCAAGCACTGTTTCAACAGCATGTGTCACTTATTTATGCTCTCAACACTCCCATGAGGTCGGTTATACAAACTCTATTCTTTGGATCAGGACACAAAGGCACAGAGAGGTAAAGTAACTTGCTGAAGGTCACACCAAATTAGAAGTGGTGCTGGGCAGGTAGACGGACTCCAGAGCCCATGATTTTAACCTCTAAGAAGCCATATTACCCATAATTTTTACCCAGTCTAGAACAAAATGAGAGAAATAAAAACTTTTTCATAATGATAAATGGAAAGGATTGTCCTTTATTACAAGGTGCCTTTTCTCCTTTAAAATATTAACATGTTCTTTCTTTTATGAATTGATGGTAGTAAGTACTTTTAAAATTTCCTTACTAGGAAAAGTAAAAGGTTGGCAACCTTAAGTTAGTCCCTTTTCCTAATTATTTTTGTTCATTTTAATTGACCAAAAATACGAAAATTTGTGACCACTAGTTTGGGAGGTTTTTTGATTTGTTTCTGGTCTTAGCACTATGTTTTGATTCAACCAAATTTTGGTCATTATGTGCTAGGTACTGCTCTGAGCTCTGTCAAGCATTGTACTAGATGGTTTCATGGACATTGTTTTATTTAACTCTATGCCATACTGCTTCCTTATTAAATGATTAAAACATGAATTTTTTTTTTTTTTTTTTTTTTTTTTTTTTTTTTTTTTTACCCTAAAGCTAATTGAAGCAGGAAAGATCTGGAGCATGGCAGACCCTCAAAAGGCAGCTGAATCACTCATAGCAATGAACACCAGTTATTTTCTACGAAAGTTACTAAAGAGCAAACACAAGCCTGTCAATAAGTTTCTTGCTAAACTTAATCATCATCATCTCTCTCTGTTAGGGATCTTTTATGAGATGTAGATTTTCTCTCAGGTTAAAGACCAAAAGAGCAACAAGCTGATTTCACCAGCTGGGCCCTGGAACTCGGCCATAGATGATTTCCTGCAAAGGACTCCGAACACGAGCAAGGTTCACTGGTCAAGGGCCCAGGCCGTCAAGCCAAACCACAGCTTAGTTAAAAGGGACACAGGGCTTGGGTACAAGCAAGCTGTTCTGAGCTCCATCACAGTCATATTTATTAGCTTCCATTAGAAAATTGAGATGTACAGGAGAAATACTCATTGTAAACAGGTGCTAAAAGACAGAATCTTAATAAATATTAAGCCTTGGGAAATAAAAGGTGATTCAAACAATACTGAATACCAAGAATATACCTATTGTTTTTGAATAAGGTACCTTAACTATTTCTTTTTACAAAAGATGGAAGGAAGAATGGAAGGGAAGGAAGGAGAGAGGAATGGACAGAAAAAAAAAGTAAAAAGTAAGTAAGTAAGGAAAAATCTTCAAAGATATATATATACCTTGGTGGCATATAATAGAATACTTAAATTTTAAGTCCATTATAGTAAATGACTACATCTTGGCTAGTCCCTTCCCTCTGCGGAGATGAACAGTATGTATATTGTCACTGACCATATAAGTACCAACCCTGGAAATGATCAAGAGAGACAGTGCATTCTGTCACCAGAGGGATGAAAGTTCTCCAATCATTTTTAAACTCCAGATTCTATTTGGAAACAGAGCAATTTAAAAAAAAAAAAAAAAAGATGGCAATACTAGGACGTTTCTAGAGGGGAAAAGTTTGTGAATATAAAAGCCATTTTTAGAAAGACTCATGAACCAATTAAGTCACTAAGAGTTATTTCTGAACTTCATATTTTAAGGTACTGATTCTAACAGCTGGAGGCGTGCATGTGGATCAAACGTTTATAAATTCTCGTGGCTATTTGAAAATGGCTGTTCAAGTTCATTGTCATTTAATAGGGCAACTGTAGAAATATTTTTATAACCTTTCTATTTAACAACCCTACGGATAGCCTTCAGAAGTTGATTTCCATGCTCTGTTGTCAATGGATGTCTTCAAACATCTCTATTCTATAATTAGGAGGCGGGCTGTTTTTAGAGGGTGAGGGTTTAGTTAACAGTTGCAACATAGAAGGTGGGGATGTATTTGGTAGGAGAATATACCATAAATCCTCGCTGATGGCTGGAATGGCAGGTCCTCCGGGTGGGAGGGCAGTGAGGAGGGAACCACCAGGGACCTGCAGTGACAGTCAGCAAGATGTGAAGGAGAAAAGCAAGGGCTACAACTCATTAATGAGAGGTGGCAACAGAGGAGAAGGCCTTCCTTATTAAAACCTGTGTGGAGTAACAAGCACGTACGGTAGTAGCCAAATTCCCATTTTGTGCAAGAAACAAGAATAAGCTAGCTGCACCATGAACCTGCAAAGGTACTCGGACCAAGGGAAGAAGGGAGAGATGCCAGATGGCTACAATAAGCTATTCGCGTTGACCAGGAAAAGGTATATATAATTAATTTATAAACACTGACAATACGTACAGGCCTAAATCAATTCCATGGACCTCACTGCAAAAATGCCCCTTTTTGAAGGCCTTCTCTACACTGATGCAAGATAAGTTAAAACCATACAAAATTAAACACTTCGACCCTTGAAAATAATCCACTTATAATGACTATTAAGAAGATGGTCATTTGGCTTAAAATAACAAAGCCTCTATGAATCCTCTTGGCTCAGTGAAAAGACATGGTAAATGCATGTTAGGAAGCTCAAGCAAGCAGAAGGGGTTTGGTGACTTTTGGTGCAGCAATGGCTTCCTAGGACTAGGCTCTTGGGGTCCAAGTAACAGTCAGTTTTGCTTTCATTAATCTCTTTGACTTGAGATGGCATCCCTAATTCTCATTAAGCAAAAGAGGAACCAATAAAATGGCAAAGAACTGCAGAAGGACTACTATCTCTAATGTCAGGAGCATGGCCGGGCAAGACAACGCAAGAATTGTGGACAATATCTCATCTATGAGTGAATCATGGAACTTTGCTTGGTAAACTTGGGCTCTAATTGATTCCCACATTGCACAACCTTGAAAATTTTACATAAGTTCATCATACATCAATTTTCCCAACTACAAGACCAGAAGAATAGTCAAACCTCCTTCTTTGTTATACAACTGTTTTCTGTGACTACCTGGAAAAAATGCTCCTCAAAAGAAAATACAATCTGTATTCTTCAGCCTTAAAAAGGAAGGAAATTCTGACACATGTTACAACACGATGAATAAGACATTATGCTAAGTGAAATACGTCAGTCACAAAAGGACACATACGGTGTGACTCCACTTAAATGAGGTACGCAGAGTCGTCAGATTCATAGAGACAGAAAGTAGAATGGTGCTTGCCAGGGGTAGAGATAGGGTGAGGAGGGAATGGGGAACTGTTGATTAATGGGTACAGAGCTTCAGTTTTACAAGATGAAAGGGGTTCTGGAAACTGGTTGCACGACAGCACGAATGTGCGTAACACTACTAAACTACACACTTAAAAATGGTTAAGATGGTAAATTTTATGCTTTGTATTTTTCCCACAATTAAAGATTTCAAAAATAAATAAATAAATAAAATGCACAATGGGCCTGGCACAGTGGAGACCATCAGTCTACAAGTATTGACCACAGGAATGAACAAGGCTCCTCATATAAGAGAGACGAGATCTAATTGGCATATCATCACTAAAGGATCTTTAAACGTTTTGAGAAATGGACCCAGAGCATTTGGTGCAATGAGTAAGGGAACCACAAATTATGTGTGTCAATGAGTTATCTGCTATGCCTAAGCCTTAGCTCTTGCAGGGACCATCCACTTCTGAGAATCAGGTGACATACACCACATTAAGACCACGCTGTCAGGAAAGACAGCCTTTTGCCAACCAAGTAAGCCACTGCCATAGGAGAGTGGCAGGAGCATACCTGGGGGAGGCGACGCAGGTACTAGGGCTGTAGACTCCTAAATGCTTTTCAGCTGCCACGTGGATATTTTACAATTTGGCAGATTACCGATCTAACCAAGAAATGGAATGTTATAGTATTGCGCTCTATCACAATGCACAGTCCTGTTTGCAAAGGAGCCTGGGAGACATCCATGAGTAAGGGAGAAGACATTCTGATGAGTCCATTTATTCATTCACCCTAAACTTACTGAGCCCCACCATAAGCAGGTGCATTGACAGTCACGAGAGATACAAAGATGAACATATCCTGCTCTTTGCCCTCCAAGTCTGGTGAAGGGAGAGAGGCAGGTCACCATACCATTAAAAAGTACAATATGGTAAGTGTTGGGCACTGGTAAACTAAACACAGAGGAAGAAGTGGTCAAAAACCATGGGAATGAATAAGGCTTCAAAGAAGAGACTGCTTTGGGGCTTGGTCTGGTCTAGGAGGAAGGGGAATAGAGTAGATTCTAGCCACAGGCAAGGTCTTGTAAAAAACAAAGATGTTATGGGAAAAAAATGTGTTTGGGGCTTCCCTGGTGGCGCAGTGGTTGAGAGTCTGCCTGCCAATGCAGGGGACACGGGTTCGAGCCCTGGTCTGGGAAGATCCCACATGCCGCGGGGCAACTGGGCCCGTGAGCCACAACTACTGAGCCTGCGCGTCTGGAGCCTGTGCTCTGCAACAAGAGAGGCCGCGACAGTAAGAGGCCCACGCACCGCGATGAAGAGTGCCCCCCACTTGCCGCAACTAGAGAAAGCCCTCGCACATAAACGAAGACCCAACACAGCCATAAATAAATAAATTAATTAATTAATTAAAAAAAAATCTTAGATTATGAGTTTCTTTCGTACAACTAAGATTTAAAAAAAAAAAATGTGTTTGAACAATGGTGAGAAGATATCTGTAACTAAGACATATGTGTGTGTCAAAAGAGGGAGAGACGGGTGGGCGAATAAACTAGAGAGGTGGGTTTGAATCATGGTGACAACACTGAATATCACTCCAAGTAGTTTGGCTTTGTCTTTAAGGTTTGAGAAACATAACTCTTAGATGGCAGGAAGACAAGAATGACTATTTAGATAGGAGTGCCATTTAAGAGGCCGTTGTAACAGATTAAGCCAAAGTAAAGAGGACTCAAACTAAACGTGTCAGTGATACTAAGGGAGTAGGCACAAGGGGTGGCAAAGAGGAGAGCGAAGGAAAACTTCTAGCTTACATGACTGTCTGTGATAAAGATTACTGGAGGAAGAACAAGACTAGGGCAAGATGATGTGTTCGGTCGGGAGCACT
This sequence comes from Eubalaena glacialis, assembly GCF_028564815.1. NCBI lineage: Eukaryota > Metazoa > Chordata > Mammalia > Artiodactyla > Balaenidae > Eubalaena > Eubalaena glacialis. The sequence goes on along the minus strand of NC_083716.1, from coordinate 176,645,710 downwards.
TTGTAAGGTTCACTCTCCTCATTCATAAAAGGAAAATAAATAATAAGTAATCAGTCTGGATCTTCGGGCTGTTGTGAGGATTAAATGATAAAATAACAAGAAGAACACAATACTATCACTTATGATTAGATTTGTGGAAGTGTGGACCCAGAGAGGATTTGGGACAGGAGAGAACCATTTGGGAGTTATTGGTATAGAAGTTATGGTTGACAGTGCTGGAGGGTATGAACCTAGATCACCCAGGGAGATGACGTCCTGTAATCTAGGACCAGACCCTGGTGCACGCAAGTATGCAGAGCACGGGGCACTGGGGTGGAGACCAGCAAAGATGACTTGAAGGAATGATCCAAATATGGGAATCTGGAGAAAATAGCTTCACGGAAAAAAAAAACAGTGAATAGCCAATAGTGCCAATTCTGCCCAGAAGCTGGTAGGATGAGAACTAGAATGAGTGGGTCTAACACTTAAGAGGTCAAGAGTACCCTCAGCAAAAGCTACTCCAGTGGAGGGGAGGGGTGAAAACCAGATCACAGTTCGCTTAGGAATGCTGTGTTTTCCTAATGTATTTTGACATTAGATAACTCTTTAATTGGGGAAATCTTCATTCTGTAGGGCTGGAACACTGAGATTTTACTCTCTCCCCAGGAGCTACAAATACAATTTTTCTTCTTTAATTTGGAGAACAAAGGGACTTGTGAATCAGACTGAGAGGAAATTAATGCTGTTAAGATTCACTGTTATATTTTTTCATGGAGAAAAGAACACTGGGTTTGGTGGGGGGAGAGTGAAGAGACAATGGGAATAAAATATAAAACAGCACAAACAAAAGTAGAGAATTTTCTGTAATAATGCCGGAAGTCGTACTAATGCAGTACTGATGGGAAAACAGAAGTGAGTGCCTTTGAGACTCTATATCCATCTGCCTAGGGCCATGAAAGACACCTGTTTACAAGCCCTTTACAACACACCCACTCTTACCTTTCTTTTGATATCAGTGAACTGGGAAAACATTAAAGACCAATAAAACGACAGCTCCAGGATATAATAGTAGTGAAGGTCAGGCGTGAGTGGCTGAGGATCAAGGAGAAAAAGGCAAGATTAATAATTAACACGAAACCAAATCTGTGTGTCAAACATCTCAAGCTCCGTACTGAAAAGTGGCATGGTCTTACGCCTCCACAAATTCTGGCCCCATTCTCTCTGTGGATAAGGGAGCTTTGAAGGACGCCTATAATCCACAGCTTGATGTCATTAGCTTTGTTTCATCTCCAACCAAAAAAGTGTCAATCAGTATGAACATTTGGCATTGGTACCCGATTCACCACTCATTTTAACAATTGCATTTATGGTACTTTGACATGAGTCTCTAAAGATTCCTTTAGGCAACCTGCAAAAAAATTCTAACATATACACAGGAAGAGTAACTCTGGACAACTCCTGTGAGATTCCACAGCACAGGGACCAGGGAAAATGAAAGAAACTGGAGTACTATATGGGTCACTGAGACATAGTTTCAAATTCTGCCTTAATTGGAGCTTTCTTTAGGAAAATGTTCTGTACGTTGTAAATATTAAAAAAAAAAAAAAAAAGATAATTCAAAAACATTTATTGAAAGATCAGGGGGACAAGGAGCTGCTAAGAGATACCAGACTAGGCGCCCAGCCAGGGAACCTGAGTTTGAGTCCCCGCTGCACAGCTGAAGTAGGGCCTTCGTTTACTTACTGGAAAATGGAGGTAACACCTGCCTCACCGGTCCAGGAATGGGGAGAAGCTCAGGGAAGCAGTGGAAGTCAGTAATATTTATTTTGCACATAAATCCATAAAAACAAAACAGAGTTTTAAAAAACCATTTTTGGTGAGTTGTTTTTAATTGTTTCATTGGGTTGTAATGAAACAACTTGCTCTCCCAGAATGAATGAAAGACCTTTGAAACTCATTACATGAACACCTCCACGCCACTGCACACAAGGGGTTGAAACTGAAATGCTTTGTAAACCAATAGCAGCATAATAAGTAACTTTCGCAAGAAGTCGGCCATCACTTAACTACCAACTCTAAGCATGGACATCAAGAAAAACAGTTGTCCCCCTCGTTCATCTTTGTCAACAAAACACACGAGGAAAGGATCCTCTCCACTCAGTATACCATTACAGGGCACAAAGAGAGGGGTAGATGACAATATTCCAAGTATTTAAGATAGTAAAACAGCAGTTGGGCCTGTGAATTACAATTGTGTACAGTAAGTCATTGCTTTCAACGTTGCTTTAGTCTTATCAGATAGCCCTGGAATGTTCAGCTCTCTCTGACCATGTCATGTTGCTGATTTAGTCTTTCTTAATTTGAATACACTACATGAAAGAGATGGAAATGCAAACTGGAATCCCCATTTCAACATGTCCCTAGCCTTGAACCTACCCGAGGGGTATAGGCAACACCAGACCCTACCCCCTGTTGCAACACTGTGTGTAATAGAGAAGTTGCAGGGCACACCTGCTCCCATTAACTTTGTTAGACCAAATGCCTCTAAAAAGACAACCCAAAGAATCCCAAACTCAAAAATCCAAATTGCTTATCACAATGTCTGTCTCTTTATTTTATCACTAAAATACCTGGTTGTATTTGTTTCTCTTAAACAATATATCCCAAATGAACTAGAAATTCTAGAAATGTTTCAGCAAGAAATTTCGAGAACAGTCCCAGCTTTGACATTCAAGTAGTAACTGAGCTAGGGACCACAACACATGCTAATATCACTGAGTTCATGGACAGAGGCAAAGCAGGGATCTGAAATGCTCCCTGCCTGGGATATGATTTTAATCTCATTTTCAACGATGCTATTTTTGTCTACATGTAATGGGACAAGCCCATTTTTCTGAGTTCAAGGAAACAGTGCTTTATTTACATCTTTAGAGGCTGCTCCTAAGCCACAAAGTGAACCAAACTCAGCACGCCAGCTCTAGCTCCTCACGTGAGCTCTGCCCGCTAGCTGCTGAGACAGGCCAGGGCTGTTATCAGGTTCTCAGTGACCAAAAGCACACTGGCTGTTAGAAAGGGAATTATCCACCTATTGAAGCGATTGTATCTTACTCTCCAGCAAACGCACCTTCCATACTTCCTCCATATGCTCAAGCTTTGATTCTAACACAAACTACCTCTCTCACTAGGCTGTGTCCACCATCAAGCAGCAGGGGGTACGGCGGGCGGCAAGCAAAGTGGCTGCCCAACCTGCTGGGACCTGCCTGAAACCATGATGCTGACCTAAGAAAGGTACTTTACATGTGTAAAAACCCAGACAGTAATGTGTCCTTACCTGATAGGGGTAGTTGTACCAGCAGTGCCTTGTATTCCACAGCCAGGGGGTCTGAAAGACATGACAAAGAAACACATTTCACATGTTTTGGAAAAGAAGCGGGAGAAGAGATGTTTATGACAGGTTCTGGCCCCCCAGTATTTGGGGATTTCAACAATCTACCTGTGTGAGAACTGAAGGACTCAGTACAATTAGGAATAGGAGAGCAAAGCCATGAGGATTCCATCATACATTCTCTCTGGGTAATCTTCTAAACTCAACCGGCAGTATTTCAGGCCACTTCCGGGATAGAGTCCTAGCTGGTGTTTTTTAATATTTTGCTGGTCCTGTAGACACATCCCTGCTAGGTAACCAGCCTCAACAGCAGAGCCCTTCAAGTGTCTCACCAAGACCAGCTGCAAATCATCAATCTATTATCAATAAACAATGCTGACGGTGCAAATCTCCTTGAAACTCCTCCAACTCAATGTTTACAAAGCAACATTATTAATCAATTGTTTCACGCATTGAGTGGGGGTCAGTAGCAGGCAGGGACTCTTATTTCAGTAGGACAGCTCTGACTAATTCCAGGCCTGAGGGAATTAGCCCTTACAGTACACCCCACGCTCGGACTCATGGTCAAGGTCTTTCAAAGACAAAACAGTTTTTCTTAATTTAACGGCAATCACTTGCCTTACCACCTTGTAAAATCAGAGAGAGCATCTAAGTATACACACAGATTCCAAACATCTGTAATAAACAGGGAGGGGTTGGTATGGATTTGAATAGAGAGCTGAACCATCCCATAATACCAGCACAAACTTTCTCATATTTTTGTATTAACTTTATCATTCTTTTTGCATTCCTGATCTATAGCTATCAGCACTTGGTGGTATACATCTATACACATTTGATACACATCAGTATGTTTCTAACTATTAAGAAACATAATCTATCATTAATACAATCGGTGTTTATATATCTCAAAATGATAATAGTCATTGAGAGTTTAATGTCAGATATATTTGTACTGACCTAACCTCTGTGTCTTGTCCCAGGCCCTGTAAGATCAAAAGTTGCTGCCTCTGCAGTAGGATAATGTAGTTGTCTCTCTGAAAGCCACAGAGATATCCTTCCACCCCCCCCATGGTCCTCATCAGCCCTGCACCGATGAGGATGAGGATGAAGAGGATATTTGCTAGTATTTGTTGAGTCCTCCCTATGACCATACACTTTTTTTTGAGGGTTTTCCTTCATGATCTGTTATTTATTTAACCAATTAAAAAGTTGTTTCTCTTTAGATTGTCCCATATACTTTTAAAGGATCTCACATGTATGAACTCATTTAATCATTACAGTAACTAGTAGTAGTATTTGCCTCATTTTACAGATAGGTAAACTGAGGCCCTGAGTCTGTAATTAACCATCCAGGTTAATTAGCGAGGCAGGGCCAGAGCTGGAAATCAAACTCAGACTGTCTGGTCTCAAAGCCGAACATAGCCACTGTGACCCTAACCTTGAGTCTGATAAAAACTGAACCAGGCCTCAGTTTAGGGAGCCAGGTTGAAGTAAAAAGCTGTGCCGTGCCCTAAACCTAATGAGGTCCAGGGATCTTTACAGTCCCCTTTCATTCAAGCACTCCTGATTCTCCTTCCATTTCTCCTGCTTTCGCCATTTGTTACCTGTGCTACGCTGTACGTATCACGTAATCTCTCTGCACTTAACTTCTTTGGTGCCTGAGTTGTCTGTCTGTGTCCTCCATTTCTCATGTCCATGACATTGAGGTTTATGAGTGACCGACCTCACAGGGTGATTGTGAGGATCAAATGAGAGAGCATGTATAAAAATGCTGCAGAGGCTTCAGAAGCTTAATAGGTTATTGACTTATATAAACGACACACGTCCGTTGAGGAAGATATAGAAAATACTGAAAATAATAAAAAGAAAAATAATTTGAATTCCCATCACTATTAACATTTTAATGTACAGCCCACTTGGGGCCTTTTTTTCTATATAATATAGATATACATGCAGATATGGATAGATTTCTTTTTAAACACACACGTATATGCATTATTTTTAAATATGGGCACAACACAGCAAAATCTACTTTAGAGTACAAATGTTAGTTATTACCTTCCTCTCTGATAAAATTGTTTACTATCTCTACAATTAGCTGAAAGTCCCTGAGGGAAACGTATGTCAGATTCTTACGTTTATCCCTCCAGGATGAGACACTCAAGTTGACAGTTCAGCATTCATTACTGAATGCTAATGAGAAGGAATGCAGAATGAAATGCAACACCTATAAAAAGCCTCGTAGTCTTTTTTCTGAATGCATCAGTCCCAAGCCCACAGGGCGTGTGCGTGCTTGCCTCTAAAGACACAGCAGAAATCTCTTCCACTACAGTCATCCTTGCCGTCACAGGCGGGAGAGCAAAGGTACAACTCCCAGTGACCCAGGAAAATCCATCATTTAGAGCTTCCCTTCGTCTGTGAGCTTCTTGGCTCCTTGGTTTTCTTCTAACACCCATGCTTTTCCCTGGATGCATCAGATGTGTATCACCTAGACATGCTTGTATCATGTGCGGAAACCCGACTGACCTGCAGAAACAGTGGGTGAGTCTTTGTCTCTCAATGGGTCCCGCCACTTGAAGCAGGAGCAAAGAACACTGAGAATTTGATGGGGCTACCAAGGCCACAGCTCAGCCTGCAAGCTTGTTTGTCAAACATTTAAGTAAGCACTTTCACATACTTATTTCACAATGCGTGTTCACATATACTTCCTACTTTGACAATACTAGATATTAATATCATCTTCTATGTACTACTTTCTTCTAGGATCTCATGTTATGGCTCCCAAAACTCTTTGAGACAGAACAAATACTATCTTTCCCAATTTACAGATGAGAAGACAAGTCCATGAAATTGTGATTCTACTAATTTCTAATAGCTCAACACTAACATATGAATCTGGATTGGCTGCTTATATTTAATGCATTAGGTATAGCATCTTTAGTTTCAACTGATACCATAAACCTACTGTTTTTTAAATCAGTTTTTCCAGATACCTTTTTTTTTGTTTTTTAAATCTTTTAGTTGTATTCTTTTTTTTTTTTAACATCTTTATTGGAGTATAATTGCTTTACAATGGTGTGTTAGTTTCTGCTTTATAACAAAGTGAATCAGTTATACATATACATATGTTCCCATATCTCTTCCCTCTTGCGTCTCCCTCCTTCCCACCCTCCCTATCCCACCCCTCTAGGTGGTCACAAACCACCGAGCTGATCTCCCTGTGCTATGCGCTGCTTCCCACTAGCTATCTATTTTACGTTTGGTAGTGTATATATGTCCATGCCACTCTCTCACTTTGTCACAGCTTACCCTTCCCCCTCCCCATATCCTCAAGTCCATTCTCTAGTAGGTCTGTGTCTTTATTCCCATCTTATCCCTAGGTTCTTCATGACCTTTTTTTTTTTTTTCCTTAGATTCCATATATATGTGTTAGCATGCAGTATTTGTTTTTCTCTTTCTGACTTACTTCACTCTGTATGAAAGACTCTAGGTCCATCCACCTCACTACAAATATCTCAATTTCGTTTCTTTTTATGGCTGAGTAATATTCCATTGTATATATGTGCCACATCTTCTTTATCCATTCATCCGATGATGGACACTTAGGTTGCTTCCATGTCCTGGCTATTGTAAATAGAGCTGCAATGAACATTGTGGTACATGACTCTTTTTGAATTATGGTTTTCTCAGGGTATATGGCCAGTAGTGGGATTGCTGGGTCGTATGGTAGTTCTATTTTTAGTTTTTTAAGGAACCTCCATACTGTTCTCCATAGTGGCTGTATCAATTTACATTCCCACCAACAGTGCAAGAGTGTTCCCTTTTCTCCACACCCTCTTTTTTAAGGATCATTTCCATGTTCATTTGATATCAAAATCTGTATAGGTAGTAACATAATTAAGAACATAAAAAGCTGCAATATTTAGATGTCAAGAAAGAATAATGGTTATGAAAAAATACACTGAAAACCCTCATTTTAGAAGGATGGGCCTAGCATCTTCCTACATAATTAGAGAAAAGCTCTGTACCTAGGACAGTGCAAGGTGATTCAAGCACCTTTTCTGAAAATAGAAATGCCTTTTTTACATGGCATTACAATATCAGGGGACATTATCAACATTGGAAAATCCAAAAACCCAATGATTCTCAAATCTTGGCATTCCAATAACTTAAGATTCACTTTATTCTCCCTCAGACATATACAGTTAAATAATATGAAGCACGTTACAGATTTTACAGTATTTTATACATATTATCTCATTTAATTCTCATAGCAACATTGTAAGTGCTCAAGATAACATAGCGTGCAGGTACCATAAAAGACAAAGAATACGCTGCTGCGGAGGCTCCTCAAACTATTAAAACGCAGGATCTGATTCAGTAGGTCTGGCTTGGGGCTGAGAGTCTACATTTTTAACAAGCTTCAAGGTGATGCTTGGACCCTGGACCACATTTTGAGTAGTAAGGTGCTAGAGGAAAGTAAGGAGGGTGATCCAACTTGGTATTTACCAGGTGTAAGGCACCTTGCTAGGCACTTTGTTATAATATTTCACAATTCACTGTTAGGTGAATAAATTAATAAATTATTTCTAATCTTTACAATAGCCAGTTTTGAAGCAGAAATTGTTAGTAAAACACTACTTAGCTGGAGACAATGCTTCTCAACCAACTTCTGTGCTTGCTGGAACCACACATCTAAGCTCTGGTGGAAGAGATGTGAGCAGAATTGACATATACCACTTTGGGATGCTGCCCCTAAGAGTAAATGCGAATGAGCTGTTCTCACCTTTTCTCCATTCCCATTGGAGGGAGATAATAAGAGCTGGAGCTGTCATCTTTCACCCTGGGATGGAAGTTTCTGTTGAAGTTGATGTTGGAGGCCTCCTACTAGCCCTGGTCTGCTTACCTCTGGATTATATGTGTGACACAGATAAATTCCTATCATCCTCTCATATCTAAACTACTGTGTTGTCACATATATATATATACACATATATATATATATATACACATACATATATATATATATATATATATATATATATACACACACACACACACATACACAGTAGTATAGCCTGTATTCTCATTAATAGAGCCATCCCTAGGTATTCTCGGGGGATTGGTTCCAGGACACCCCATGGATTCCAAAATCCAAGGATGCTCAAGTCCCTTATATAAAATGGCATGAACAGTCGGCTCTCTATATCCACGGGTTCTTGCATCCGTGGATACAGAGGGCCGACTGTATATGCATCAAGGTAAGTATGATTATTTTATAGACAAAAAGCAATCTCAAAGAGGTACCGTAATTAACTGAAGGCTACCCAGCTGGTAAGTAGAAAAGCTGGGACACAAACTCAGGCCAGCCAGATTCTTCCATTATAACTTCCCAAGGTACTCTGGGTGTACAAAGAATGAGTAATGAAAGAAAATCATGGATATTTGGAATTGATTTATCCATAACTGAGAATCAATAATTGAGCTATTACCTAAAAATATTGAATTTTCGGGTTAGAAAGGACCTCCAAATCCTGCTTAAGCTACAAAAGAAATCACATGTCCCAGATGGTTAGCCATGCCTCTCACTGTTAAAGAGTTCCATGATTATAGGTCATTCACAAGATCCCTCAGATTTACTTCCTACTTTTTTTTTTTTGGTCAACAGAAATTATACCAAGTTTTTTTGTTGTTTTAGCATCTGCCATGGACTGAATTCACATATTCAAGCCCTAAACCCTCAACGTGACTGTATTTAAAGACAGGGCCTTTAGGAGATAAGTAAGGTTAGATGAGGCCATAAGGATAGGGCCCTAAACTGATAGGATTGGTGGCTTTATAAGAAGAGGAAGTGAGAGAGTGCTCTCTCTCCTTACATGCTCAGAGAAAAGGCCACGTGAGGACTGCAGTGATGAGGAAGAGAGTTCTCACTGAAAACCGAACCTTGCCAGACCTTGATCTGGAACTTCCAACCTCCTGAACGGTGAGAAGTAAGCTTCTGTTGTTTCAGCCACATAGTCTACGGCATTTTGATTTGGCAGTCCAAGCTGACTAACACAGCATTGTAAGACAACTCTCCATAAATGGTACGTAATAGCTCTTAAGGTACACATCAACTAATTTCAATTTAAGAAGACTTACAAAACATCTGAACAAGACTAAGACAGACAGTAACAGAGTGGATACGAAATGACTTCTAACACTCTTGATTTAAATCACAATGTATAATGGGATTTTTCATTATACAGTATTATGCACATCTGCTCCCAGACAGATCACGTGAGACACAACTTGGCCACAAGTACATCCATCAATAACACGGTGTCCCAGGGGAGGCTTCTGAGGCTCTTCTCACCCTGAGCAAACCGAACCCCAGCACCAGGATGGAGGTCAGATGTGCTGCTGGAGGTCACCAAGCAGTCCTCATTCGCCTTTTGACCAAACGCAAAAGACTTGAGTGCTATGTATTCTGTGATTTTTTTTTTTTTTTAAAGTAGAGAAGTCTTTTTTTTTTAAGTGTCAGTAAATGTGTTTTTTTTTTTTATCAGGTTGCTTCTTTTATCAGTTGTTCTGTAGAGGTTTCATAGTGAACAGAACTAGCAAAAATAGATCAGGTCTGATCATTTCACTTTACCATCTGGAATAAGATAGGCTTGGTCTTATTTTATTGTTTTTAAGTTCCATTTGATATACTTCTTAAAAATAATAGTTAAAAAAAAACAAATGTACCTTTCAGGTTCCATGCCACCTATCATGATGATGGATCAATCATTTGACATCAAGAAGGCCTTGTCCAAGCCCATAGAACGTACAACATTAAGGGTGAATCCTAATGTAGACTATGGACTTTGGGTGATTATGATATGTCAGTGTAGGTTCATCAGCTGTGACAAATGTACCGCTTTGGTGGTGGATTTGATGATGGGAGAAAATATGCATGCGTGGGGACAGGGGTACATGGGAAATCTCTGTACCTCAACTTTTCTATGAACATAAAACTGCTCAAAAAAAAATGAAGTCTTAAAAATCAAGGCTAACTCAGATCACTGACATTTATCATGTCACTGTAAACTAAAGGAATAACTGAGTTCAAAGCAAAAAACCAGACAAAAGGATGCTCAGTTAACCAGGCAAGTGTTAAATGATTAAACAGAAATATAAATACACATACACACCTTTTTTCCCCCCAAGAATCAGTAGGTACCTACAGCCGAACGAATAGTAGTTTCTTTGAATTAATAAATATTTTGATTTAACAAAAGAACATGAATCATATAAAGTATTAAAAGCATTTCATTGCCTCATCAAAAATGTGAAAAATGTGTGGGTCTTTACCTGAAGTCAGCACCTTAAAAGCAAACTTTCATCTTTCACTATTTTCATCAAAACTCCTACATGGCTTTCATAAAGCCCAGGTGTGACAACTAACAGTGAAGGAATATAGTCTAAGAGACATATTGGCCTCTGAAGAGTTTAAGTATGAAATACATAGAGCCTTGGATTATGTTTTTAAATGCCAGAAAGCTAGATCCCTGAACTACTCTGAAACTTCTTTCACTGAAACTACTCTGAAAACACTTTCACTGAGTTATACTTAAACCTTATACCTTTGGCTTATATTGAAGATTTACTGTAAGAAATAAACATGAGAAAAATGCTTCCTTGTCTGCAATGAGTTTATATTGGAAAGGTTACCACTAGGTAACCACTGAATTCGAATACATAAGTTCAGATGATATTTTTCCTTTTAAATTTAGCCCAGGGGGAAAAATACTTCCCTTTGTGAATGCTTCGTATGTTTTCTGTTACCCCATTATCTTTTTACCATGGTTTTGGGAAGCTGAGATCTAATTCTGAAGCTCAGTCACTGCAGTTATGATTGTCTCAACATTTTTGCTTATTTTCCCTTTTGTGTGTAACTTTTTGATGGTAATATCTATATTAATAATTTTATTACATAAACATTGCAAATTCTTTTTAGAAATGTTGAACTGTATGATTTCAATGAATATAAATCAAATCCATTCAAAATGATAATCTACAGTTTTCATTTAATACATATTGCTAAATAACGCATAATGGAAAGAAATATTTTGTGCTTTGTGAGTTTAAAAACTGATCAATAAATTGTATCTGGTGGTACAGATGAACCAGTTTGCAGGGCAGAAGTTGAGACACAGATGTAGAGAAAAAACGTATGGACACCAAGGGGGGAAAGCCGCGGGGGGGTGGGGGGAGTGTGATGAACTGGGCGATTGGGATTGACATGTATACACTGATGTGTATAAAATTGATGACTAATAAGAACCTGCTGTTTAAAAAAATAAATTAAATAAAATTCAAAAATTAAAAAAAAAACTAATACTAAACTTTCTTTGGGTTATTTGTATGGAAATATGTTAATATAAATGTAAAAAAAAAAATTGTATTTGGGATGAAAAGAATGAAGCCAGAAGTCTCTGACCAGCCTGAAGATGCGGCTGGTCAGTGATGAGTAGACTAGAACGCTCCCCATCATGCAAGGGGTACTCTTTCCTCCTTTCCTGGGTCAGTAGATATGTGACTGTAAATCTACAAAGCAGAGTGGTGACCCCTCCCTAGAGGCCCTTGGCATCTGCATTAGCTTTGAAAGCTATTGTGATGTGCAAATGTAATTTAGACTTGACCCCGTGGCATTATATAAAGGTAGCAGCTTTTCGTATTGATCAGACTTTAAAACAGATGCTAGTCCTCAGGACCTAGTCAAGTATGTGCCTTCAGCACATTCAGCAATCCATTTAGAAAGTAATTTGCAGATCTGCCAAGCATACAAAAATAGAAGGAGTTCCTCGGAGATGGGCTCTGAGCTCAAAGGGTCTCTCTGTAGGCTTCATCATACAGCCAAAGAGAAAAGAAATCTAAGTGGCATTTCCATGCCTTTTAAAACCTTCCAGCCAGTGGTTCTCAACTTTTTCTGCCTTTGCTCAGCTGAGGGACTCCACATATACCTCACAGTAACTATGGCTGTGATTCTCAAGAGTCTGGGGAACAGGAAGCTTAAAAAGGCACGTCTCTTATTGATCCAGATGTGTACTCTCCTCCAGGCCAGTGAGAATCACTGCAAAGCAGAATGGACAGATTAATTCCATGTTTAGAATAGAAATTAGGGATAAAGGAACCAGGTGACGAAAAGAGAAGATGAAAGGAAAGAGGTGGAAAGGAAAGAGGTGGAAAGACCTATAGAGAAAGGAAAATGGTGAGAATGTCAACACGGGGGGTGGGTTAGGTGGGGGGAGAGACGTGTGGAGAGGAAGGCCAGTGCAGAATTTGGGAATGAAGCCAATTAGAGTGGCTACTGTGAACAAAGAAGAACAAAAGAGTGTTGCTTACCACCCACTGAATTGCGACCCACTGCAGTCACCCACCGACACAGTGCAACCCTGAGAGGAATTCAGGATGAAAACAGGATGAGGCACTCTGTGCTTTGAGTAAACAGACCCCATGGATAGTTAGATGGATATCTCAGGAAGAATTTCAATGACCCCAGATTCTTGCATCTTCCCATACATAAACACTAAAATAATTAACTTGAGATGTTTATTCTTTGTGATTAGTAATAATCTTTTATGAAGATGTGTGCTTGACAGCATGTATTTCCCAGCCAAAAAAAAAAAAACAAATCATATATAAACTGGGTCCTCCCACCTCTTTGGAGCAGTTCCTCAGAGCTATATCTCCCAGGCTATAGTCCTCAGTAAGGCCCTGAATAAAACTTAACCTCAAAACTCTTATGCTGTGTGTTTTTCTTTAAGTCGACACTATTAAGGAGCACAAAATTAGTCAAAAGATCATTTAAGGAAACAATTTATAACATATGACAAAGGACTAAGATCTCTAATATGTAAAGAGCCCACAAACACTGATTTAAATATTTAAACATCTGATCAGAAAAATGGGGAGAAGATACAAACAGGGAACACATTAAACAAAAGAATATGTGACCAAAAACATATGTAAAAATTACAGGTTAAAACGAGACAGAATTTTTAACCTGGTCTGGCAAATATCTGAAGAGGTTAATACCCAGGGGTTAGCAGTGTATAGGGAAACCAACACTCTGCAAATTGGAATAAGCTTTCTAAAAAGTTATTTGGTCTTTAAAATCTGCACATCCTTTAATCCAGCATTTATTGTAAAAAAAAAAAAATTAGACTCAGAGTAAAGACATTTGTATGTGGATTTCCATTGCAATTCCTTTTCTAGTAATGAAAAATTGAAATAAATCTAATTGTTCAATAATACTGAACACTGGCATGTTCTTAGTTGGGATTCTGTGGGAGCAGACTCTGAGACTTGGGTGCTGGCTGGTTATTTGAGAGGTGATTCCAGGAAACAGAACTGGAAAAATGGAGAAAGTGAGAAGGATGAAGGAGAAAATCCAATATGGTTTTCAGGAATGAGCTGGTTACTGCACCTCAGTTCTGCTGAGGACCTCTGCAGAATTACAGAGCACGTATCTTATAACTGTCCCAACACAGGACGGGGAGCTGGGGCATTTATCCACCAACTCTCATACCCCACTGGTGAGGTTCCAGTATTAACACCTCCATATGCCTAGGTTGTACGTTCCTGTGTCTAGGTAGCATTTGCAGCTTTGGAGAAAGCAGAGCAAAGATGTGGCACAGCTTATATCTGATGTGGGACACTGTCAAAAGTGCATGGAACTGTCCACTACAGCCATGCTAATATCAGATGGGCTAAGGGGACGTAACCAGCATATTCATATTTTCAGTTAAAATCAAGTTACAAGTAGAATATACAGTGTGCCTTATGTTTAAAGTAGATATATATTTAGACACACACACACACACACACGAAATATGCCTGGCAGGATATTTACCAAAAGTTAATTAGTGTTTATCTCTGAGTAATGATTATCTTGGATGATTTTTACTTTTTAAAAACATGTTTATATTTTAATATTAAATTACACAAAGTAATTGTAGCTATAATTTTCTACAATGAACAGGTCTTATTCGAATAATAAAAAGAAGCTAAGTCCATGTACTTTTAATAGGTCTGATTAAAAAAAACACACATTTGCTCTATATTCACAAATAACATTAATGGTATTAATTATTACAATTCTCAAATTATTCAATAATTCTAATTAATTTTAAACTAAAAGCTAGTACATGAAATAGCTGCCTTCAGAATATTTACGTTGACAGTGATATTTCAAGTATAAACCAATCATCAATAATTTAATTCTAAATTCTCCATTAAGAGAAAGTGGAAAGGGGAAAATAAGATGAAAAAATAATACAGAATAAACTTTGCACTAATTACAGTGATGATCAATCATTTTGCCACCCACCCCACCTACTCTCATTCTGAAGATCCTTATCAACCTCTTTCTTACCACTTCTAAACCAACTTGCCTACATCCTAATATCTTTGTGCTAATATTATTGCACCTTCCTCATTCACTTGCTCTTTCAAGTATTAAGTGGCTACCATAAATCAGACACTCTGCTAGGCATGAAGATACAATGGACAAGTTCTCCATCCTCCAGGAACTTACCATCTCCTGGGTAATCAAAATAATGACAAGTTGGGCTTCCCTGGTGGCGCAATGGTTAAGAATCCGCCTGCCAATGCAGGGGACACAGGTTCGAGCCCTGGTCTGGGAAGATCCCACATGCCGCGGAGCAACTAGGCCCGTGAGCCACAATTACTGAGCCTGCGCGTCTGGAGCCTCTGCTCCACAACAAGAGAGGCCGCAATAGTGAGAGGCCCGCGCACCGCGATGAAGAGTGGCCCCTGCTCGCCGCCAACTGGAGAAAGCCCTCGCACAGAAACGAAGACCCAACACAGCCAAAAATAAAATAAATAAAGAATTATTAAAAAAAAAATAATAATGACAAGTTATAGCAGAGGTAAACACAGGACACAGAGGAGTAGATATAAAAAGATACCCAGCCCAGTCTTGAAGGGAGAGGTGGGAGGGGACAGCTCCACTAGTGGTGCCATAGTAGTTGAGGCCAGAAGGACAAGCAGAAGATGGTGAATGGAGGAGACGGAAGAAGAACTTGAATTCTTTATCTTTCAGGAACCATGTCATATTTCCAACATCATTTTTTCCTAATCATCCCTTTCCTTGCATTATTCTCTGGAGGATTAAAAAAAAAAACACCTTAAACGCCTTCTCCTCATTTCCAATTCAGAAGGTAAAATGCCTCTGCCTGGCTGTCCATGTTCCTGATAGGTTGGCTGTCCACTGTGACCAGGTGAGACTAAGTCCACTCTTCCCAATAAGCAGCGCCTGCTCTCTTCAGACCGACCACCTTGCTGTGTGTGTTCCATTAATTCCCATCTCCATGCCTTAACTACTCTGGCACCTTGTATCTGGCTTGTCATCTCCACCTCACTGCCTCCTGATCAGTCTTCCAGGTGCTATTTTGTTGGCCTCCTGGGGCCACACAACCTCCTAGAGGCTACTAGCCCCACCGGGAACGGAGGGCTGGTGATACAAGTGTACCTGTCCTGTATACAAAGGTCTTCTCACTCCTACCTTTAACATTTATTCAGGACAGAGAGAAACAATAATACGAAGGTGGGGAAAACATGAAAAAACAAAACACTGAACTCAGAAGAATGAAATGTGAATGAAAACTTGGCTGTTTATTTTTCTTCACAATGGCTTTTATTCTGAATTGAGTATTTGTAGACACTTCCTTGAAAATGAACAAAGTGAGCCTGTGACTTCAAGACACTCAAATGATAGTATTTGCTGCCAGTGATAAAATTCAAGCTTTCAAGCAAAAATTAGTATTTTGGAAAATACATATAGGCTACTATATGCCTAATAGCTTCCCATTTGTTAAAAACTTTTCAGAGGAGATTAGTGAAAACAATGACAAATACGCTTCTGTGTTTTTGCTTTTGATATTTGTAATAACGTGTCAACACTTGTAAGATCTGTATAACTCAGTGAACCAATACTTTCCAAATGACCAATGCATGATGTTAAATAATCATACATGGATGAAAGGGAAAGAATAACCAATGGAGGTTAATGTAACCAAGTACAAGAAGTTCACTGACATTAAAGAAATGACTTTTGAGTTTTGGCATCATATCAAAGAAGAAAATCTACAGTTTTCTGGAAAACACTATTAAGATATTTCTACCTTTTACAATTTCATATCTTTGTGAGGCCAGATATTCACCATATAAATTAACCACACAGACACACAGACACACAGACACACACACACACACACACACACACCTGTGACAGACTGAATGTAGAAGCAGGAATGAGAACCCAGCTCTCATCTACTAAATCATAATTAGAGATTATCACAAAAATCTCTAAATTTTGTTTTAGAAAATACAGTTATTTTTCTTAAAATGTTATGTTACCATGTAATGATTTCTTGTTGTTATTTTAATTAAATTCATAATGCTTTAAAAATTTACCAGTTTTAATTTCTAATACAATTAGTATCGATAGACATGACTAACAAAAACAAAAGCTCTTTAAAGTCCTGTATGATTGTTACCAGTGTAAAGCGGTCCTGAAACCAGAAAGTTTGAAAACCACTACACCAAGGACGGCAGATCAACAAAACGAAAAGAACCAAGTTCTCTGAAGATGGTGTGGAGCAGAGCTGCCCCACTGGCCCAGGCCACTGATATTGGGCCTGTCACATGAGGCAGAAATGCACTTTGTTCTTTAAGCCATTGTGCTGCTGGCTCTCTTTGCTCATTATTGCTGTAGCTTAGTCTTCATCCTGACCAATTCAAGGCACATATGGCAACAGATACACACTGGGAAGAGCCCTGGTTCCCAGTAAACGAGTTCCTTTAAATCTATTCCCTGACTAAACAACCACAGTATGTGCGATGTCACATCACCTGTATCTGATACTCAGCTTGATGCATTTCTTCCTCCACCCTACCCAGCCCTTAACACACCAAAATAAGTCCCAAGAATCCAAAGCCACCGAGTCAAATCAGGTGAATGGGATCACGGAAGTGATATATGATATTTAATCAGATAATCCATAGAGGTGGGAAGAGAATAAGGGTTAGCCTTTGAGACAATACAGCTGGAGAGACCTTCAGAATTTTCATAAGTCATCAATTTTTTTTAATGAATTTACCTTGAGCTAAGGTCTATCTACTTACAAATCATCTTCCTGAGAACACTTTAAGGGAATTACATAAGAGAAGAGTGAAAAGCCACTGCTTGCTCTCTTTTAAAAGTACTGGGCACTTCAGGCTTCATTTTTCTTATGTATGAAATTTGACTTGCTTTTTAATATGTTATCTTGTCACCATGTCCGTGTATTATATCTGAAAACCCATAATAGGCTATATTCTATGAATCATGAATCCAAACATATTAAGTAGAAACAGTCCTATGTTTCCTGAACTCCTAAACTGCCAGTAATCTTCTGTCTAGATATGGCCATAAATGGCTATGGAAGACACATATTCTACATGAGAAATATGTTAGAAGAAAAAATTGTATCATGCTATCATTATTTGAGAAAGCTGCAAGAAAACACAAAATTCAGATACTTGCAAAGCAGCCAAATCCCTGTAACATTCAATTATGTTAATCGAGAACACCACTTTTTGAAAGGCAGGGGAATCTAGAAATAGAGAAATGAAAGTTCCTTAATTTCCCAACTCCTGCAGTCACTGAAAGAACACATGATGGGGAAGAGAGAATCAGAAAGGACATAGGAACCCCCCTGTCTGGCCTCAGTCTGCCGTTAACCAGCTGAGTGACATTGGGTAAGTCGATTCACCCATCTGGTTACTCATGTGTGAAATTAGGAGTTGGACTGCATAATTTTTATGATACCTCAAGCCCTAAATTTCACCATCTTCTATGCCCCTCCTTTTTTTTCTCCCAGAAGACAAAACCCTGGTTTGCTGTCTCTGATCTTGTTGCAGACTCTGACAGCCCACAAATGGAAACCCAATATCAGAAGAAGCCCCCCTTTTTCTTCTTTGTGAAGAAACTCTAGTTACCCACTGCAATTTAGATTTTTTGAATCACTGACAAAACTCGGTCACTCTTATTAAACACAATCAGAGCATTAGTAATCAATATAATAAAAAGCTCATTTTGCCCAATTTGATGATGTGTGAATAAAAGTTATAAAGTTGAGTAATTGCTTTTCAATGTGTCCTCTATCTGTGAGGCTCAAGTTTTATATTATGTTTGGTACTGAAGATTAAAATTTTCTAAATTAAACACTGATGAAAATTTGATGATGATATTTTAATTTAGGCAAATAATTACTCCCTTTCCTTATGGCCACTTTCATATATTAAAATTCAGAAAGGAATTCACAATTCAGTTTACCATTACTCATTACTAATAGGACAAATGATCAGACTATACCCTTTAAATGAGTGGTACATCCTTATAGATTATTTATCTTCTTATTAGGATAGAGAAATTATCCTCTGAGTTGCTGAGTTAATTGCAAAGAAGGAATTGATCTTTATGCAGTTAAGTTTCTGATGTTAATCAAGCCTGATTTCCTGTCTTCCCAGCTTCTGATCTTCCAAAGGTATGTAATTATTTTGGGGGGAGGGGAAGCTGAAAGATATAAGTTGGATAGATTAATGCAACTGAATTATATCAAGGGGCTGAACCAGCAATTTAGAAGTGGTTTGCTGAATATAAGATAAAGCTTTCCCCTAGATGAATAAAGAGAGCTTTTAAAAATCAATGAGGTGGAAAGGCTGGGTGATTAATGAAATTTGCATGAAACTGAAAACGTAATCTTATATTATCTATTTATCTGGAAGCAAAAACAAGATGGCCAAGTAGTCACAGTATATCACTGACCGACCTTTCTATGGAAATAGAACCAGGTTCCTTTTTTACCTTCTGTTGTACGCGCATAATGTGGAGATATTGCAGGTTCAGTTCCAGACCACCGGAACAAAGCAAGTCACATGAATTTTTTGGTTTCCCAGTGCATACAAAAGTTATGTTTACACTATACTGTAGTCTATTAAGTGTGCAATAGCATTACGTCTAAAAAAACAATGTATATACCTTAATTTAAAAATACTTTATTGCTAAAAAAATGCAAACCATCATCTGAACCTTCAGTGAGTCCTAATCCTTTTACTGTGGGAAGGCCTTGCCTCAAGGCTGATGGCTGCTGACTGCGCAGGGCGCTGGTTGCTGAAGGTTGGGGTGACTGTAGCAATTTCTTAAAATAAGACAACAGTGAAATTTGCCCCATCGATTGACTTTTCCTTTCACAAACGACTTCTCTGTAGCGTACAGTGCTGTTTTGATAACATTTTACCCACAGAACTTCTTTTAAAATTGGAGTCAATCCTCTCAAATTCTGCCACTGCTTTATCAACTAAGTTTAGGTAATATTCTAAATCCTTTATTGTCATTTCAACAATCTTCACAGCATCTTCACCAGGATTAGATTCCATCACGAGAAACCACTTTCTCTGCTCATCCATAAGAAGCAACTCCTCATCCATTAAAGTTTTATCATGAAATTGCAGCAATTTAGTCACATTTTCAAGCTCCACTTCTAGTTCTCTTGCTGTTTCCACTATACCTGCAGTGACTTCCTCTACAGAAGTCTTGATCCCTTCAAAGTCATCCATGAGGGATGGAATCAACTTCTTCTGAACTCCTGTAAAGATTTATATTTTGAGCTTTTCCTGTGAATCACGAATGCTCTTGATGGCATCTAGAATGGTGAGTCCTTTCTAGAAGGTTTTCAACTGACTTTGTCCAGATCCATCAGAGGAATCACTATCTGTGGCAGCTTATAGCCTTATGAATGTATTTCTTAAATAATAACACTCGAAAGTCGAAATTACTCCTTGATCTATGGGCTCCAGAATGGATGCTGTGTTAGCAGGCATGAAAACAACAAGAATCTCACTGTACTTCTTCAACAGAGCTCTTGGGTGACCAGGTGCATTGTCAGTGAGCAATATAATACTTTGAAAGGAATCTTTTTTTCTGAGCAGTAGGTCTCAACAGTGGGCTTAAAATATACAGGACACCATGTTGTAAGCTGGTGTGCTGTCATCCAGATTTTGTTGTTCCATTTATAGCACAGGCAGAGAAGATTTAACACAATTCTTAAGGGCTCTAGGATTTTCAGAATGGTAAATGAGCATTGGCTTCAACTTAAAGTGACCAACTGTGTTAACCTCTAACAAGAGAGTCAGGCTGTCCTTTGAAACTTTGAAACCAGGCATTGACTTTTCCTCTCTAGCTATGAAAGTCCTAGGTGGAGTCTTCTTCCAATAGAAGGCTGTTTTGTTTACACTGAAAATCTGTTGTTTAGTGTAGCCACTTTCATTAACTATCTTAGCTGGATCTTCTGGATAACTTGCTGCAATTTCTACATCAGCACTTGCTGGTTCACCCTGCACTTCGATGTTTTGAAGATGGTTTCTCTCCTTAAACCTCATGAACCAACCTCTGTGAGCTTCAGACTCTTCTTCTGCAGCTTCCTCACCTCTCTCGGCCTTCACAGAATCGAAGAGAGTCAGGGCCTTGCTCTGGATTAGACTTTGGTCTATGGGAATGTTGTAGCTGGTGTGATCTTCCCTCCAGATCACTAAAACTTTCTCCACGTCAGCAATAAACTGTTTTGCTTTCTTTTTGTGTATTCGCTGGGGTAACACTTTTAATTTCCTTTAAGAACTTTTCCTTTGCATTCACAACCTGGCTAACTGTTTGGTGCAAGAGGCCTAGCCTTTGGCCCATCTCAGTTTTCGACATGCCTTCCTCACTAGGCTTAATCATTTCTAGCTTTTGATTTAAAGTGAAAGACATGCAACTCTTCCTTTCACTTGAACATTTAGAGGCCATTGTAGGGTTATTAATTGGCCTAATCTCAATATTGTCATGTCTCAGGGAATAGGGAGGTCCCAGGAAAGGGAGCGAGATGGGACAGCAGCCTGTCAATGGAGCAGTCAGAACACACACATTTACTGATACCAATTAAGTCAGCTGTCTTATGTGGGCACAGTTCGTGGATCCCCAAAACAATTATATAATAGTAACATCGAAGATAACTGATCACAGATCACCATGACAAATATAATAATAATGAAAAAGTTTGAAATATTTAGAGGATTACCAATTTGTGACATAAAATTGTTGAATTTGTGACACAGAGGCACAAAGTGAGCAAATGTATTTGGAAAAATGGCGCTGATAGACTTGCTTGACGTAGGGTTGCCACAAACCTTCAATTTGTAAAAAAGAGAATATCTGCACACAGTAAAACAAGGTATGCCTGTATTTTTGAAGTGCTTCTTTGTTTTGTTTACCTCAGCACCTATGAATTTCTGAGTTCACTGATGTCTACGCTATTAACCCATCAGTGTTTACTTTCTTGTAGTTTGGTTCATGCTCTCATGAGGTTATATTTATTACTTGCCAAATACCTGATTCTTCAAGCACATACACTAACAATTACAGAACTTGCCTGTGTAAACGAGTGAAAAACAAGGCCATTTATTGTACTAGAAATTGGCAATGCAGAAAAAGGCTATGAAGTTGAACCAAGCTGGAGCCATCTGTCTCCAGGCTAAGGTATACAAATGACTTCATGACTTCAGTCCACAGTTCCAGGGACTACAGCACAGAAAACATGGATGAGGTAATCTTTAAATGGGAAACAGCCACAGACAATGACATTCTACTTGCTGCAATACAAGCAACTTTAGTAACTGAGCTGAGAGCACACACTATTCTGTTATCATTGGGAAGTATTATCTAGAAGACTCACATCAAGCTGAAGTGTAATTATCCTTTAATAAATGCATCACTGAGTTAAATGACAATGGTATTTTGGCTCTTCAATTAGAGTTTCCAAGATAGTCTAATTGGAGGGGTTCTGCCACTATAAATATATCTTCTACTCTATAGGGTATCTCATTTTAGAGTGCTTAAATATTACTAGGGACCAGTTCTATAAATACATGTTTTATATATAAACTGAATGAGAATCCATCAATTTACCTTCTGATTCTAGAACATACACCCTGGGAAAATTGCCTCGTTTTTCATATACCATTGGTTACAAATAGAAATAATGTACATCTTTTACCTAACAGTATTATAAGAGCATTGTATTATATGTAGTTACCGTTCCACTGAACAAAATGTAATCTAAGATAGAAACTGTAACATCAAACTGTTTTATAATGGGACTGACTGTAATTTTGTCCCTGGAAAAACTAAGAGGACACCCAAGGAGAGGAAAATTACAGTTAGTTCAAACAGGAAGTAATCAAAAACTGTCTAAATATAGGGAAAATTGGCATCTGTAACAAGCTCCAATAGTAACAAGAGGGAACTACAAGGGAAGATCAGCTGTACCATGGATTTCCTTAGTTTAGGATTACACTTATCTAAATGATACCACTTTAAAAAGTGGTATAAAAAATAAACTGAATGCTAAGACAATTAAGTTCCTAATATATTCTTATTATTTATCATGTAACAATATTCACTTAGCCAGCACCTGCTCTGTGCCTGGCCATATTCTAGGCACCAGGGATTTAGGAGTGAACAAAACAAACAGAAAATCACTGTTCCTGCAGAATTCACTTTCTGGTGGAGGAGACTGACAATAAACAAGGTAAATAAGCAAAAATATGTATGTTATATATGACGAAGGCTAAGGAGAGAAAATCCAGCAGGAAAAAGGATATGAAACGTCAGAGGGTGTGACGGGGAGATGACACTGATAGAGTAGCTAGGGAAGGCTTCACTCAAGTGGGAACTTTTGAGTAAAAATTTGAAGGAAATCATTCTGTCCCTGTAACTTCCACTTTTCTGTCTTGACTATGTTACCGTTTAGTTTCTACCTTTAGTT
Source organism: Eubalaena glacialis (assembly GCF_028564815.1). Taxonomy (NCBI): domain Eukaryota; kingdom Metazoa; phylum Chordata; class Mammalia; order Artiodactyla; family Balaenidae; genus Eubalaena; species Eubalaena glacialis. The sequence continues at coordinate 176,622,451 of NC_083716.1, read as the reverse complement.
ATATGTAAATAAAGTAAGCCAGTCACACAGAGGGGGAGAAAGCATGAATAAGGAGAGAAGAGAGGGACATTTAGCTTTTAACTGGTAATAGCTTTACCACTGCTTTCTAAATCTATCAGTCTGTGTGTCATTTTTGTGAGTATTAAGTTGCATCCTCACGGGTGGTCCTGGCTAATTCCATTTACGACTTTGCTGAAAAGAGCACTGAAATGGGGGTGATGCGATGGGGTGGGGGTGGTAGTTACTGACACCCAGATCTTTAGCAAGGCTGGCATTCTCTGCCAAGTTAGAGGATGAAAAGGAAAAAAAAAAACAAACCACTGCAGATAAATCCACTGTCCTACTGCATGGAACTGCTTCTTCATTTAAATTGACATGTTGTCAGCTGTCAACTAAATATAGTGCGATTTTCTGTTTCAATTCTCTGCTGTAAAAAATGGCCACGATGATCACTGTACCAGGTTTTATGAAACTGAATATATATATAGAGGCAAGAATTTTAAAAGTAGAAACATCTTAGGAATGGAAGTCACTGATTTTATTCCTTAAGTGACCCACATCACAACATACTGTGATAACAGAAGACAACAACAAAGGGAGGAATATAAAAGTGAATTCATTGGAGACATCAGACTGGAGTATAATCAGGATTCTGAAACTGTGTTTTTACACTGAAGATACTACATGATGAGTACTTAATTCTTCAATACTGTGTGCTTGCCCCGTATATCTAATCATTCAGGTCTTTAAAAATAAAATCTGCTGTTCCTATACCACACTTTCTCCTCATACAATCACATAGGTTGATCCAGACCCCTTATGACAATTTCCCATTTTATGTTTCAGAATAACCCAGGAGCAGATGACTTCATGCAGTGGTGGTTATTCCTGGGAAATACGTAAGGGGAATAATCTCTGTTAATCAAATGCTGCAAATACATGAGGGCAATGATCAGAATCACTTTGATTTTTAACTTATGGATTCCTGGGATCGACTCCAGACTTAATAAGACAGAACCTTTGGTGGGGGGGGTTAGTGTCCAGTTATATGTACTGTTGGCAAGCTCCCTGGGTGGTTCAGATCTAATGCAGGGTTCGAACTACTGCACCGAGGTAAGCTGCTGAAACCTACAAAACCTACAACACATAATGTGCCAAGTGAGGAATTCTACAGAAAAGCAGTTTGTCACCACCTACTTTAGCTGCTCTGCATGTTCCTACCTTTCTGTGAAGAATGGTGTTCGGGTTCTAAGTATCAATACTTCATGTGACTTGAAAAGTAAGGGAGCAGAAAGTGAGCATACGTATCTGAGACTTGAAAGAGACACCCAATAGGACCAGTGATAACAGGCTTATTCTGCCCATTACAAAGACAGTTTTATCTATCCTGAGCAGTTGCCCATACCAACGTTATTTTCCCCTTTCTTCCTTAGTGGTAGAACCCCAATCTTAAGTTGAGCACATTGTCTCCTGGAAGAACAAAGAGACATTTCTCAGCCTTCTTGCAGCTAAGTATCTAGCTCTGTGTCTCAGTTCTGGCCTATGAAGTAGAAATGGTGTGTGAGATGTCCATAGAGCCTCCTTAATGAGAGGTGACTCAGCTGGCAAGCAACTTTTTACCTGTTCACCTTTCCTTCTCTGGGGGAACTGTTTCATTGAAGTGATGGCTGGCGTTCTAGCAGCCATTTTGTACCAGTAAGTAATCTTGAAGATGGAAGCTGTGTACTAGGGTACTGTAGCAGAAAGACAGACTATCCCTTTATCCTTAATGACATGATGGAGCCATCATATCAGACTGTAACTGCCTCCCTCCAGACTTATTTTATATGAGAAATAAACTTTTTTCTTATGTAAGCCACTATTATTATTATTATTAGCTATATGCTCCAAAGCTAATCTTAACTAATATAATAAAGAGGAACACCAAGGGACTTATAAAGTCAGAGAGCGATTTCAATGGTGTATAGTACCCATCCTGTGAATTCTTAATACACTGATATTGTTTCTAATATCCTTAAAAATCAGGTTGCACATGTAAAACTCTAAGCTTATAAAAAGATTCAATAGCATTTCAGCCTCGTGTGGAAGCAATATGGTAAAATAATTTACCTAATCTCTGTATACTGAAGAATAATTAGTGTAAGAAAAGATTAGAGTTGAAAGTGGAGAGCAGGAGATGAACTAGAGTGCCAGGTCACAGGAAGAGTCATTGACACATGCTGTCTTGTTGACCATGGCGTAGGGGATAAAGAGGAAGTGAAGACGACCCCAAGATCTCTGGCTTGGTTGACTGCTGCAGATGGTGACGCCCATAAATAAGATGGGGAACGCCACAGGAGGAATAAAGGGGAAGGGAAGAAAACGAGTTTGGTTTTGACCTTGAAGAGCTTTTGAGATGCTTATGGGATACAAATGCAAAGTCCAGGAGAAAGTTAGAAAACAGTCTAGAAATCCAGGTTCACTTGTTATTCTGCTTTTAAAAAATATTTGATGATTCCACACCGAGTATTCAATGAAGTCCGAGCTCCCTACCATAATTTCAAGGTAATTTACCACCTGGCTTCAACTTACCTTTTCAGATTTACCTTTTAACATCTCTCTTTGCCCAAAAGGCCCCACCAAACACAAACGCAAACCTTATGTTCAAGTCACATATAACTGTTCATGGTTTTGCCCAAACAAGCTTCATAGAAATTCATGCATATTTCTTCCGTAACACATATCCAACTTCGCTGCAAGTATCTCTTTACCTGTCTGCATCCCACATGGGACAGAACTATTTGAGGGCCTAGCCAACTATCCTGGATAGAGCACATTGAACAGATAAGCACTCTAATACTTGGTTAATTAACAGAGGCTCACGCGCCAAGCTTCCATGTTTTTGCTTACTCTGCTTTCCTTATCTGGGACATGGAAAGGAATCAATGATGACCCCGAGTGGTCAGGGCTGCGTAAATAATACAGTGGTGCCTTTTATCTGGAGAGATCAGATCAGGAAAGGATAGAAAAAAATGTCCACCAGCTAGCAGGAGTAGGGGAGTTTTATATAAAGAAAAGAAGAAACAAATGCACTCAAGTCTCATGACTTTTACCTCATGCGGCAAAAGACATCCAGAGTGCGGAATGGATAGTTCCTGCTCAGTAGAGGAAGGGAGGAGTACAACAAGGGAGAAAGCACCGGGTTTCTTGAGAGGCAGGAGTGGGCTGGATCCCGAAAAGCGTGACAGGAATCCTTCCCAGGCCACCAGAACACGACAGCCACTTCACTTATAAACCAGCTCCATCAGCAGCACATGGCCGTGTCACTCTCCTCGCTGGTCCTCAGCTGTGCTTCTAAACTTGACAAAGCTCATTGCCGGAGAAGGTCTCGGTTTTTCCTGCCTAAAGGTTTTCTACCTGCCACTAGGTCATCACAAACTCCACCATTTGTTAGACACAGCCAGTCCCAATCCTGATATATATATATTTCTTAGCTTCTCCAATTTGGAATAAAAAGGAAAAATAAAATAATGGCATGCTATAGTGTAGAAAACAGAGGAGCTTTATATGTCAAATGTGAAAGTTTCTGCCAGCTCTCTGTGACACATACTCTTATTTTTGCTGAGAATTTACAAAGATTATTGAACGTGTGTACGTTCCTTTTAATTAGTGGGATACCGTACAATATAAATGCAAGATTATGTCTTATTAGAACTATGAAGTACTGACAACATGAGAGCTGATTTGAGCTCTTGTGAAATAGTGTATTTATACTTTACACACATCTTTCATGTCTTTTATGCATGGCACTGGAATGTGGTTTTAGGAGACACTTAAAAGAGAAGAATCGGAAAAAAGAAACTCACAGCATCACTCATTCCCCACTCAAATTTAAACTGTGTCAGGGTGTTGGTTCTCAATGCAGCCTCATTATAAAGACGCAAAATGAATATTATTTGATCCAGCAATCACCCTCCTTGGTATTTACTCAAATGAATTGAAAACTTACATCCACATAAAACCTGTACACGTAAGTTTATAGCAGCTTTATTCATAACTGCCATAATGTGGAAGCAACCAAGATATCAATGGTGAATGGATAAACTGTGGTACATCCATACAAAGGAGTATCCTTCAGTGATAAAAAAGAAATGAGCTATCAAGCCACAAAATGTGTGGGAGGAACCTTAAATGCATATCGCTAAGTGAAAGAAGCCAGTCTGAAAAGGCTACGTACTATAGTTTCCAACTATAAGACATTCTGGAAAAGGCAAAACTATGGAGACAGTAAAAAGATGAGTGATGGCCAGGATTTGGGTGGTGGGGGGATGAATAGGCAGAGCACAGAGGATTTTTCAGGCAGTGAAGCTATTTGGTATGATCCTGTAACAGTGAATACATGCCATCATATGCCCGTCAAAACCCACAGAATGCACAACGCAAAGAGTGAACCCTGAAGTAAACTATGGCTCATCGACTGTAACAAAAGTAACACACTAATGCAAAATGTTAAAACGGGGGAAACTGGAGGGAGGAAGAGGGAGTGGGTACAGGGGAACTCTGTACTTCCTGCTCAACTTTTCTCTAAACCTAAAATTCTTCAAAAAATAGGCAATTAAATTTCTTTGAAAAGAGAACATTACCTCACAACCTTCAAGTCATTTAATAACTAATTCAGAACAGCACTTTGTCAACAGTTAGAGAAAGCAAGCAGCTTGGAAGATAATCCAGCATAATAATTCAGAGTACACATAACTTCTTGAGCAAGTGGCACGCTCTATTTCATTTCAGTGAGAATTTGTTGAGCAAATACTGTATGTCGGTCACTGTGACAGGTATATGGCATGTGGCAGTGAACACACAAAGATATCTGGCCTTGAAGAACGTATGTTCTACTGTGCAGAGACAGACGATAAAATATAAACCAACAGAGAAGGTGAATTATATAGCAAGTGAGAAGGGGATGAGTGCTAGAGGAAAAAGAAAAAGGAGAGGGGATAAGGGGCATCAGGGTTACTAAGGTGGGGCTGGGGAGTAATTTCCTCATCTGCTGAAGGGGATATAATAGTTCCCACCACCCGTGGGTGCTGTGGGTTCCAGGAGATCTCCCACGTAAGGTGCTTCAGTAGTGCTGGGCACACAGAAAGTGCTCAGTCAGTAAACGTGACCTCTTATTACTATGATTATTGCTAGGAAATGGCAGCACGTTTTTGAATAACTTTTATCATACCCACCATATTTTATTTCCTGATTTTTTTTTTCTTGAATTGCTAGACTAGAAGCAGTTATCGTGGGCAGTCCAAAATTCATACACTTCAGGAGAAACAAGCACTTGTTGAATCTGTGGTTGTTTACTAGTAAAAACCATCTTTGTATTAACTTTTTTCTCACCTCTGCCAAGAAATATCATATAATCACATGGACAGATCCTAGAAAAGATACTGGTAACTATATTTGTGCAGACTGGCTGTATATAACGGAGTAAGTCAAAGCAACAGGGATGTAAAAAAAGGCAGGCGCTCATTTGTTACATAGAAAGTCTGGAGCTAGGCCATCCAGGACGGGTGTCATGGTTCCACAAAGTCATCAGGGACCTGGATTCCTTCTGGCTCACTGCTCTGCCACTCCTAGGGTGTGGGCCTAGTCTCGACGGTCCAAGAAAGCTTCCAGAGCCATCACATCCATGTGGCAGGAAGCAGGAAGAGATAAGGAAGGTGCTCGAATTTTCCTTCAAAGAGACTTCCCAGAAGACACTTCCCACAGCACTTCTCACGCATGCTATTAACCAACACGTTGTCCTGGCTCCTGGTTGCAAGGGAGGGCAAGGGTTGTTTGGCTGGCAGCGTTGCATCCAGCTAGGAAGCGAGGGGAATGGGGTCTGAGAGGTGACAGTGGCTTTTCAGAGGGGTGAAGCATAAGGGGCACGCCACTTCTGTGAATGGCTGGATGGAGCTCTCATGACTCCCACGCGAAGGGAGACGGATCCTTTCTCTCTACAGATTGTGCATTGTTGCAGAGAGCAAGGGCAATTTGGTGGTAATTACTTGTTACTGTAAAGTAGCCTTCTTTGTGTTGTGTGTGTTTGTGTGTGTGTTTGCTTTTTTTACACCGACCCCAAATCTATCAAAGACAAAAAGATTCCAATAAATTTTAGGACTGAAGAAAGATTTAGAGATTTTTTTAAGTTTGTATTATATATGATACTACAAGAATACTTAAGCAAATTATGGTAAATCCACACACACAATGGTTTATTATGCAACTGCTGAAATAACATTGTCAAATATTATTTAAAGACATGCGGAAATACTTGTCATGTAATAAGTGAAAAGGCAAGGTTCAAGATAATGTTAACTATGCAACACATGTATATGAATTACAGTAAAGAAATCAACATAAATTAATTTTATAGTTTCCAAAATCTCTACTTAGAAAATATGTTGAATTTTAAATAAGAGTTGTTTCCAAAAGTCTGTATTCCAGTAGCAGTTCTGAACTGCCAGACTGCCTTTGCATTTTCCTATGATCTTCTGCATTATTTTAAAACTATAACCCTTAATAGTATAGAATTTCAAAAGTCCAAAAGCCATGAATCACCAACGAACTAATAATGTACTTTAATAAGCACTATCACTTTTAACTTTGGGAAGAAGGGGGGAAAATACTCCTTAAGTGTTCATCTGGATGATGTGTGAAAGCATTACTACAAATCAGTAGCTCAAAAGCATTGGGTTTTCAAAGAAGAAAACCACCCAGTGCTAAATAAATGTGAAACAATATCAACTTCCTAAAGATTTGAGCTGAAGCGGGTCCCATCTTTACCAGGAAACTCTAGTCTAACAATATGCTCCTTTTTCATCCAATTTCAGGCTTTCATTTATCACTGGGATAACATATATTTTTTTGGTCCCCAGCCTTATTTTGATAATTTTGTCTATGCCTGACCACTCTAGATGGCATATTTCAATCTTCATTTCAATAATTGTTAAGTATGTACTATGTGTCGACCACACGTTTGACAGGAGGCTCCTGAGACTTGACAACATGTTCCCTGCCGCGTGGGAGCCTGGGTGAAGGGAGCCTGGCTCAGAGTCTAGCTTTCTTTCCAGGGTGCTTGCTCTACAGCTGCCTCTTTCAGCGGCTGCCTTGTAGCCAGCCTTTCACAAACTCTGCTCCTCCTTTTACAGCATCCTCTCCCCACCATTTCATTTACTATTTAACTGTACAACTGTACTAGCCAAAAGAAACCATTGCGTGGAATCCAGGAATCATTTAATATAAAACATAGAAAAATATGTGAAATGTATTGGCTCCAAAATGATTTTTTAAAGTTGGTAAGAAAAAGTATATTTTAATTAGCAAAAACAAAAACAGAAACAAAAAAACCAAAGTCAGGTTTATAGGAATATGAGAAATTGTATATAATTTTAAAAAATAGAGCATTGAATGGTACACCGAGACTCAAAGATCTCAGCCAAAAATAATTATTACTGAGAATTTAGTGATTGTAATGGTCTGTCCAGATGCGTTGCCAACTGTTTAATTAGAGAACAGAATATTCTTATTTAAAAGAAACATCAATACAACTGTAAGTCAATCAATTTGCATAAATCTTTTGGTAAAAATAATCTAAAAACTACATCCATTGATCCTTAGCAATATAATACAAAAAGCTAGAAAAAAAAAGAAGCCCAAAGGCACCACCAATGCAACATTTTCCATCAAGCACAGCTGCATGTAGCATCCTATGCAGACATTTGTACTGCATCCCAGTGGGAAGCCCACAGTATTGATGCTTCTGTATCTTGTTACTTTCTGTATCTGGCTCTCCGCAGGGATTCTGGTTTTGAAGGGGGCTGGTGATTCTTAGCTAAATATCCCTGGTAACTTTACATTGCTGTCCTAAATGCATGCAAGAAAGACAAAATCTAATTCTAAACCTGAGGAGTGAAAATGTCAGGATTAAATTCGCTCTAGAGAAACAATAACCCTCTGAACTACTAATGAATAACTGGAAATACAAGCAGAAGATAAGAACTGTCAAGTGTCTTCCTGAAACCTTAAATGTGGAGAAAGGTTTTGTCAGAGATGAAAAATGGGGACCACTGTGCTCCTTTCCACTCATTGCCCATAACTTGTAAATTACAGCCTGTCTACAAATGATGTATTTGGTACTTGGGAAATTATTTATAATTAATAGACTTCACAATTCTCCAGCTGATAGTCTAGCAGGTAATCTTACATGCTTAACTGAAATGATTTCTTAATCTTCATTTCATTTAAAAACCATAATTAAGAACATCAATGATGGAAATTTCAAATAAGCATTTTTCTAGCATGTTCATTGTTGTGATACAACTATACTTGAATTTAATTTAGTTTCTCCTTTTCCCTTGTTTTCTTGAGTCACACCTGCATCCTCTCAGGACACAGATACCCCAGAACCGCTGATGCCAACAAGCAACCCAGATTGTTCTGACCACACAGGATCCTTGACCCCCACCTCCATTCCAGATAGGAACCCCCTACTGATTTATTTAAACACACCATTCTTTGTTCTGTTACATGAAAATCAGGAGACATTTCTAATTATTATGCCTCTATGATTCAACATCAAATTTCAAGGGATCAAAGCATATACTCTAGGACAGAGGTGGTCAACTTTGAAATTGCTTCAGGGTCAAATTTTTTTTTCCACCATGCAACAAAATTACCAATTAAAAAAAAGACAGATAAATTTTTCTTTCAAAGGGCTTCAGAACCAAACTGAAGCAAAGAGGAAATATTGAAAAAGATAATGTGACAGTGACAGACTATGTGAAATCTTTAGAGAAAATGGACACCCAAAGATAATGATAGCATTGGTGCTGTTTTACTCACAGAGGAGACATACTATTCAAAGACTTCCTTTTTAATTCCTATGAACGTGTTTAAAAAGTCACAGATAGGGGTCAGGATGTATTATGAACAAATCTTTTCTTATCATATGTTTGTTTTATATTTCTTTCAGAGGTTAGAACGTAGTTTAAAAACATTTAGATAAACGTTTTTAAATGTTTCAATCACACCCCTCAGAAGAAAAAAGAAAAGAAATGCCTTTGACAAGGCATCACTAGTTATAGGTGAAAACATCACCAGCGACCTTATAAAAAGGCAAGATTGCTAGAAAGTAGGGGGGAAAACTCATTAGATGATAGCTGGTCAAACAAGTGGTAACATAAAGAGGAGGGTCTCTCAAACCTCCTTTATTTGGGGTGGGGTAAGGGGAAGGGTGGAAGCGAGGTTCTGGATTCTCTTATCTGTAGCAGTCTTAGGGGCAGAAATCATAACCTGATTACAGTGTCCTCAGAACCCAACCCAGTGCCTCACACATAAAGGCTGTGCAATAGATGCGTTGAATGTTTTGCTGAGTGAATTTCCCAGCCAGCCATGTACATATGTACAGAATTTCGTTTCTAGTCCACAAGTTGTCCACGTGCAGGGATAAGGACCTCCATGCCCTCACTATTGTACTGGCAACAGAAAGCATATGCTCACTTCAAGCAGAGCACTTCCACATTCTTACTCCATCATGGACTTTTCTCCTCCATTAAAATAGAAAATAATATGTTTTCCTGACTTTGTGTCACAATGCAAGACTCAAGTTCCATGTTGGCTCTTTTCTAGACTATTCTATACAAAGAAAATGGCATTCATTTCTTCATCTAAATGTTCTCTCATGTGGGTGACTGTCTTAATTATATGTTGAACGCTCACTCTGTGCTAATCATTGTGCCAGGCACCAGGGACATTATAATGAACAGGCCACAACCCAGGCAAAGAGTTCACAGCTCAGGTAATTTTTAGAAAACCCAGACAATATAGTAAGATAGTGTTAGAATAACATTAGGTACCATGAGGAGTGATAACACTGCATACTTTGGAGAGATGGGAAATGGTGGTTGGGGGTTAGTATTAACCTTTCTTTTATTTACATATCTTATGATAGTTTCTCTAGTTAAAATAAAAATTTTAAAGTAATGTGATCGATAACATATATTAGCTTGATTCTGTGATTTAAAATAATGCACATATATGCTATTTATGCATAAAATATCTTCCATATACACAAGAAGTACTGAAAAAACTAAGGGTAGGAGTTGGTGCGGGCAGAGGGAAGGAGATTTTTCATTTGTATGCTCTTCTATATCATATGAACGTTTTCCATACGGCATGTGTAATTTGAAGTTAAACATGACTTTTAAACGTGAAATGAAATAAAAAGAAAAGATAGTGAGAGATTGAAGGCAAGGGTGACAAAACCATAATGACAAATCAAAGGTGGGCTACAAACATGATTATTAGCTTTCTAGTGATCAACTCAAAAAGGTAAAGTTTATAATGTCCAGGAAATAAAAGCCAGTAATTTGCTCAGGGAGTTTACCTATTCTCATTATTAAGAACTGAGAGGAATTCCTCCTAGCAGTCCTCATGAGGAAGATAGCGTGTGACACAGAATATCCTGATAATATGCTCATAATATCCACAGTGACAGATTTCATAAAACTTCTGCTTATAATGATCCCCAACAGAAGCTGATGGCAATGCACCAAATGTAACTCACAGAAGCATTTCTGAAGGCGGCCAGTTCAGTCTAAAGGCTCTGGAACCAAACGGCCTGAGTTCAAATGACGGTCCCAGCACATAACTTTCTATAAGAACTTAGGCAAATTACTTGACTTTTCTGTGCCTCAGTTTCTTTATCTGCCCCATAGGGTTTCGTGAGGAATAAATGAATGAATACATACATAAATTTCAGCAAACAATCCACACTAGCTATTTACATACATGTCCTTGAATTTTCTCTCACCTAAACCTTTAATAGGGCATTGAGCATGCCCAGTCCTGGGAACTGTGGTCCTTGCTGGCCATGTACAGGCTCCTCTGGCCCAGTAAAGTGTTCCCTCTTCTGCGGAGGGTCAGGAGCCCAGCACGGAGCAGAAGCCACAGAGAACCGCCTACAACCTGACATGAGTAAGGGAGTAACCGGGAACAAGGTCAGGTTATTTCTTAGAAAATATGATGAATACGCTTCAACACACTAAGATGAAGGCAGTAGAGGCCTCAAGGTTCTACTACATGGGACAGCTCAAATCTACTTCCCTGGGATCCCCTCTAGGACCCTAAAAGAGATAACTAGCTGCACAGAGTTGCGTCTATTCTGTTTATATTATTAGTATTATTTATATTGAGTATAAACTATGGACTAGGCATTGCTCATTTAATTCTTATAATAAGGCTCTTAGGTAGGTCCAATTATCATCTGATTTTACAGGTAAGGAAACAGGCACAGAGAAGGTAACTTGCAACATGTCACCCATCTAATAAATGGCAGAACCAAGACTCCATTCAGTCCAGCAGACTGGCTCAAGCCTACTCTCTTAACTGTGGCACTGTAGTACACCACGCATTCCACAGATCAAAGTTACAAAACATCCACCACATATAATATACAGCACAAGGAATATGGCCAATAATACTGTAATAACTTTGTATGGGTACAGATGGTTACTAGACTTATCATGGTGATCATTTCATAATGTATGCAAATGTCAAAGCACTATGTAGTACACCTGAAACTAACATAATGTTGTATGTCAACTACATTTCAATTAAAAACAACCCATAATCTAATCTACAACAAAGTCAAGTTTCACACACATTTTTTAGTTAGCTCTCCAACATAATAACTACCAATTGTTTTAAAATTCTTCCTATCTTTAAAAAAAGATAGGACACAAACAATGAAGAGTGCTTTTTATTGTGATAATTTATATCATGGTCTTTTGCAGCGTATGAGGAACTCCTAGTGGGGGAAATAGCTATGGCAGCTTGGATTTTTTTTTTTTTTTTTTTTTTTGCCAAACCTTGAACACCTCATTGGACAGATGGTTGTCCCAAAGATATCAGCCATTGGATGAGTCACTGCCTGAGACGTACCCCACATAGCTTACTCTTGAAAGAATGGTCCCAGCAATATGCACAGTATTTCCCATATACTCACTAACCAAGTCAGAAAACCCCACTATTAAGGATCCATTCCTTAAGGATAATATCATCCATTTAGTTAAAAAAAAAAAAAAAAGAAAGAAAGAAAGGAAAAGCCAATTGTCCTAGGAAGAGTAATACAAACTATTATCAGCCACTGACACTCTGGTGTCAGAGGCTTCCTTCATGGCAGTTGAAAGCAAGGCCTTTCGGGAATTTTTTTTAAAAAAAGTATTAATAGAAGATTTAGTGAAGAAATGGGTGTCTACTTGCAGAGGCAATGGGTGCCTACTTGCATTTTTGGTCATCAAAAATTCTGCACTAATATTTTAGAAACTATCAAGATGTCTTCAAAATTCCAACACACTAATATACAAACTGTATTTCCCAGAAAGCCTGTTACTCTTGGGAAAAGCATACATTTTGTCTTGCTGTTAATTCATGTGTCCTGTTTTTGGTTGGAAACATGTTCAGTGTCCTCAGGAGGCTAGGTATGGAGCCAATACCGAGGAGAAGAAAGAAATAAGGGTGCAGAAAAGAGCGGCAAGATGACTCTTAAAGTAAATTGTTTAATTATTTTTCTCCAGTCAGCCCTGTTAAACATTCAGGAAAGCATTCAGAAGGCAATCCTCCTCTTCTCCAATTGTTTTTCCCTTTTGCCCTCTATTTCACGTACAGCAATTTGCTCTTTTTGAACACATCAGACAAACCATACCCTTTTGGGACTTTCACATGGGCTACCGAAGTGATAAAATGAGAAAGTATTTACTCATCAAAAACTCCTTCTCCACTAAACATAAACATTGGTTTATGATACAGCTTGCCCACCATGGTGAAGCTCAGAATAGCCATTCTAGGGAAATTAGCAACCTGCCCACGTCCCGGCCAATGTCCTGACATTTCCATTTGCAAAGTACACTCAATTGCCTTAAGGATGAAGCATAAACTGAGACATAGTGAAAGTGGTATAATGAGAATAATTCCAAATTCTCCTTCAATTATCTTAACCTATGAAATATAAATAGTATACAGATTTTTCTAAAAGTTCACAATACTATGATAAGCCATACAAGTATGTACAAATAAGTACTGTTACCTGTCCAGCAGCAAGTAAAACAGGTGACAGGTGAACCAGTTGGCACTGTGTGGTCAGAAGAAACTCTTGGAAATCTAGAAGTTTATCTCGGAATTTTGTCCCTTCAGTCTTATTTTCTGAACTTTGACTTTATGTACTCTTGACTTTTCTTTTGATTCTATATTTTATCAATTCTGAAAATTTAATGTTTATCCAGGTTGAGACAGGCTTTTTTTTTTTTTAATGTGTAAATAACCATAGGCCTAGGTCTTTCACCTGCTTCAAAAGAAGGAAAAACCCAAAGCCAGAGGAGTTCAGGATCTACCATGCAAACTCATCCTCTGTAAATAGGACACACTATCCAGAATCCCAAACTCCTGAGAATATTCTTTGTTGGCAACTCCTGAATGTGCATTTATTATACATATTTCTTGTTTTGCTCACAAGTCAATTCAGGATGAGTGCTATCATCACCTTTGGGTCAATGACTGCTTTGGAATAAGAGGCTGCCACCATTAAAGCTCTCTAACCCTTGGGAATCTATTTAGGAGGAAAGCTCTATCAACCTTGAGAAGACTAACACTTAACATGAAGCCCACAAGCAAGTCGGTGCTTTTCTCTTGGAGGCCAAAATGCGCACTGTCCTTATGATTAAGGATAGGTATGTACATGGCTGTGGTCTAGCAGCATGTAACACCCAACTTAGGACAGGCAGGCTTAGGTTAAAACCCTGGTTGTGCCTAGATGTTTGAAGAAGGGACCCTGGTCATATTAATCTCCCTGGCCCTCAGATGCTTCATCTACCACAGAGTTCTTGAGATTATCAATAAGAATAATTCTCTGTGCTTTATAAAAATAAGTGTGTCCTAAAAAAGCATGAGCTAAGCATTGGGATCATTACTTATCTTCAAGTAACAGGACCTGAAATGTCATGACATAAAATAGACTTTCACATGAAATTCCACCACTCACTGATGGCCAAACATCACCTATAACCGTGACTTTGGCAACAGCTTATTCCAGTGACTAAAAACAAAATTCAATTAAATCATTTTATATGATATCTCATATGATATTATTATATCAACTTGTAATTTCTTACCCTAGGCTCCAGTGTTTTTGATTCCTGAGACGCATGAAGAATCTGAGTTTATGAGTGTAAGTGCTTAGTAATTTAAAACCAAAGGTTTTCAACTTCAAAATTCATAGGAAGATATGTTGAGAGAGATACATTACATAATGGCTAATAATGAGAATCATCTCTTCCCAGTGACTTTTCTTTCCAACATTAACACAGTGCCAAAAGGGCCATCTGACAACCATTTCCAAGCAGATGACTTTCTAACTATTTATTAAAGAGAAATATTTTCCAGGTCCCGAGGCCTATTGCTAAGACAGGGATTTGTAAGTTCCAATTCGTTTATTGGTTCTGGCAGAATTTTACTGTCACAGTTGTTAGCTTTGCTGGCTGTGACAGCACTTCTCTGTTGTAGTAGTCCACAGAAGAGATGTCCTGGATTAGTAATAAAAACTAGGGGAACCAAATAACAGTGATGAAGATTTAAACATGTAACAGATAACTGAAAACAATAACTCACAAATATTTAAGATAATTAAACTAGTGTAGCACACCACAAAAGGTCCTCAGGCCACGTAATTTTAGGACAAGGTTTTTCAGTCTTCTCTTTCAGAGGAGAACTATAATCCTTCTTTGTATTGCAGGGAAAAAGTTCCATCTGCACATGAACATCCTTGTTTTATAACTAGCCCCCTGATGCGATCTAGATGGCCATTAACTGTATCAGATCCATCCAGTTGAAAAAGGTCCCCCATCAATAAAAGTGGAGCAGCCATTGGAAATGGTGGCTGCGGTGAGACTGCTGGGGTGCAGCCTGGCATTTAAATCTCTCCCCTTCAGGGTTTCATTAGGAAAACAGTCATTTACAATCAGAATATTTAGTATATTCCATTGTTCTCCCAAGAGACTTGCAAACCTTTAAATGATTTTCTTTAAAAACGTTCTTTCACTTGTTTTATTTTAGATTCCACATATAAGTGAAATCATATGGTATTTGTCTCTCTCTGTCTGACTTGTTTCCCTTAGCATAATTCCCTCTAGGGCCATACGTGTTGTTGAAAATGGAAAGATTTCATTCTTTTTTATGGCTGAGTAATATTCTCCGTGTGTGTGTGGGTGTGTGTGTGTGTGCACATGTGCACCACATCTTCTTGATCCATTCATCTATCGATGGGCACTTAGGTTGCTTCTATATCTTGGCTATTGTGAAGAATGCTGCAGTGAACATATGGACATAGGTGTGCATATATCTTTTCAAATTAGTGTTTTAGTTCTCTTTGGGAAAATATCCAGAAGTGGAATTGCTGGATTGTATGGTAAGGTAGTTATAGCTTTAGTTTTTTGAGGAACCTCCATACTGCTTTCCACAGTGGCTCCACCTATGTATACTCCCACCAACAGTGTACAAGGGTTCCCCTTTCTCCACATCCTTGCCAACACTTGTTATTTGTTGTTTTGATGAGAGCCACTTTGACAGGTATGAGGTGATATCTCATTGTGGTTTTGATTTGCATTTCCCTGGTGATTAGTGATGTTGAGCATCTTTTCATGTGTCTGCCATCTGTACGTCTTCCTTGGAAAACTGTCTATGTAGGTCCTCTGCCCATTTTTTAATTGGTTTTTTTTTTTTTTTTTTTTTAATAAATTTATTTATTCTGTTTATTTATTTTTGGCTGTGTTGGGTCTTCGTTGCTGCGCGCGGGCTTCCTCTAGTTGCGGTGAGCGGGGGCTACTCTTCATTGCAGTGTGCGGGCTTCTCATTGCGGTGGCTTCTCTCGTTGTGGAGCACGGGCTCTAGGCACGCGGGCTTCAGTAGTTGCGGCATGCGGGCTCAGTAGTTGTGGCTCACGGGCTCTAGAGCACAGGCTCAGTAGTTGTGGCGCACGGGCTTAGGTGCTCCGCGGCATGTGGGATCTTCCCGGACCAGGGATCGAACCCGTGTCCCCTGCCTTGGCAGGCGGATTCTCAACCACTGCGCCACCAGGGAAGCCCTGGTTTTTTTTTTTTGATGTTGAGTTGCATGGATTTTTTGTATATTTTGGATATTAACCTCTTATCAGATACATCATTTGCAAATCTCTTTTGCCATTTAGTAGGCAGCCTTTTTGTTTTGTTGATAGTTTCCTTATAGAAACAAAGTCATAGATATAGAGAACAAACAGGTGGTTGCCAGAGGGGAAGGGGATGGGAGAATGAGTGAAATAGGTGAGGAAAATAAAGAGGTACAAACTTGCAGTTACAAAATAAATGAGTCACAGGGATGAGATGTACAATGTGGGGAATATAGTCAATAATAATGTAATACCTTTGTATGGTGACAGATGGTAACTAGACTTATAATGGTGACCATTTTGTAATGTACAGAAATACTGAGTCACTATGTTGTGTACCAAGAACATAGTGTTTGTTTTAAGCCAATTAAACAAATAAAGAAAGAAACTCACAGAAAAAGATATCAGATCTGTGGTTACCAGAGGTAGGAGGCAGGGGGAGGGGAAACTGGATGAAGGTGGTCAAAAGGTACAAACTTCCAGTTATAAGGTCAATAAGTACTAGGGATGTGATGTACAATATGATTAATATAATTAATACTGTAGTATGTTTTATATGAACGCTGTTAAGAGAGTAAACCCTAAGAGTTCTCATCACAAGGAAGAAAATATTTTCTTCTTCCTGTATTTGGTATCTATACGAGATGGTGGATGTTCACTGAGCTTACTGTAGTGATCATTTCATGATGTATGTAAGTCAAATCATTATGTAGTATGCCTTAAACTTACAGGGTGCTGTATGTCACTTACATCTCAATAGAATTGGAAGGGAAAAAAGTTCTTTCATATTTACCTTACTTTCAATGACCTGATTATGCTACTGCCTAGTTACCTTTAAAGAAGCCAGGCTTCGTGCTCATGTTATTCACTCCATGTGTCTGAATACATTACACATATAAAGGCTGAGGGCTGAACACAGATGTCTATGGATATTGTCAATATCAAATGGAAAAAGAGAACACAATCAACTGGTCACAGAATTAAAACAGGGATCCAAGTTATCTTTCCCACATGATTTTTCATTTACTCTTACAAGGAATGAAACTGAATGAATGTGAAACAGTGTGTGTCTGTGTGTTGGTGAGACAGATCAAGAGGAAGAGTATGATTCCCTCAAGACAGTCTCAGTTGGCTCCCTAAGTGCTTAATGTGAGGGGATGAGGGAAGAGCCAGAGTTCCCAGGATATTTTTGTCATTGCTTATGTAACAATAAATTGGTTTTTAGTTATTTTATTTATTTATTCACTTACTGGTAGCCTTACATTATTTTACCTATTTGTAAATATCTGATTAAACTTGAATTACAACTAATATAAGGATGGTTTAAAAAACAAATAGCAATTCATTATTCTTTTTTTCCTTTTTTTTAACACCCCACCCTGTTTATTTAGCAGGTAAGGACTCAGAACTTAGCGACCATTAACGTATTATGCGGTTTACTGAACATGCTTGAGTTTCCTTTGAAAGCAAAGGATCAGAGCTGAGATAACGACCACATGACTTAATCCCCATGCTCAAGCAATAAATTAGTAACTAAATTAACATTTAGCCCTTGATATTAACTAGTTATTCATAAATTTGCTCCTTTCATTAGCTGGTAGTCCATTTTTAGAGGTAACATTTTGATTATCAATGTGAACAGAAGCAAAAATTCAGAGGTCAACTGGCCTCCGAGAGTGAAAATTTTCAAATTAATGAAGCTTCTGGCCACAGATCCACCAGTGACCCTAATGACTAGTTTCTATGAACCGAGTTCTCTTATTTGATTAGCATCATTCCTGGCTGTCGGCAAATGCAATCGCAATTTACAGTCACTTAACAACCATTTTTTAACAGGTCTCATGCGAGGGCGAATGATATGAGGATTATCATGAAGCTGCAGAAAAACAAAGTGAGATAACGTATGAAAAGGAGATTTGTAAACAACAATATACTGCACAGAATTGATTTACCAGCTAATAAATTATCAGTCGCTATAGTAGCAGGGCCTTGTTTTATGAACTGCCTGATAACTGGGGTAGCAGCCATTCTTTCAAAAGACCCAATATTTGGAAACAGGACCAGGGCTTAGATGCGTTAGACCTGCCTCAAATCGAAGTCCCTTTAAAAACCCTAATTAAGTGATTTGCTTCCTTCTTCTTCTCTTTAATTCACAGAACTAATTTATCATTGTTCCAAAGGCTAGGGAGACTATAGTTAACATGAGCATAAATGATCACTTTGGAAGAGAAACGTTGTTTGGCCCTAACACATTATCCTTAAGAGAAGGAAGAGAAAGTGCTACCTTAATAAGACATGAAAACCTAGGTAAAAATAGAGCTGGGACTGCCGTACGAAACTGCATCCCTGTAACAGGCATCACCGTAAAACATCACAAGTCCAATTCTCTTTAGTCATCTCAGTACTGCTATATATAAGTTAGTTACCAAGTCTAATGATTATCATTTAAAGAAAAATTACAGCACAGATTAAGCATTTGCTTCCCAAGAAGACCTCTTCATTCCTTTACAAATAGAGACTTTTTCTCCCCAGCATCCCCATTTCCCTTTCTCTTCCCACCCAATCTCCTCAAGCTGCTCCTCACTCCTGCCCACTCCCACTCTGCCCAGTCCACAGGATTGCCACAGTCCTAAAAGCAGAAAGAACATTTTTACCTCTGTGTTGTTCAAGAAGATGATACTGATTAAAAATGAGATATGTGGAAATGAGTAATTGTTGGTGCTTTTACAAAGATGGTTTTATTCAGTAGCAGGAAGAACAAAAATGCATATTCACAACTGTACAGAAATCCTGTGAAAAAGACTGACAAAATAATTGAAGGCCCACATTAATGCCCATGTAGCGGCCAACCTAGACCACATAGACCTAGTAAGTAGAATCCACAAACTGTGGAAGTCAGATAAAGTAGAGAAAAGCAACCAGATACTGCTTCTGGAATGTCATAAATAGATAAAGGGAAAACGGTACTTTAAATCACCCCAGCATCTCTCTGTGAGTTAATTTGGTGGTGATTTAAGTGCTTCAGGAGTCAGGCTATTTCATTTAAAGACGGCATTGATATTTGTTGGTAGGGCCAAAGACGTACAAAGAAACTGATGAGCCATTCTCACTGCTCAGAACAGGAGGGAAGGCTGTAGGAATCAAGTAATAAACTCTGTTAATGATTTGGTGGTGAACGGACAGACACGACGACAGGGTGGAGGGCACTCTTCCCCCTGGCTCTCTACCGGGACTACCACACTCCTTGGCATTTGTGGCTCCTGCCCCTCCCCTGCTCACATCAACTCCAATGCCTGCAAGAAAGAAAATGGAAAATCGGGATATACTGTATCCTACCCAAATGGACAGACATTTCTTTGGCTTTTACCATCTATTCCCCTAATGTCTGAATTAAACCTGGAGCAAGTAAGCAACTACAGATAAAATATTAGTATGGAGAACAGCAGCCCCTTTTTTAAAAGTTAAAGAATGTTCACAGTCCTTTCTTTTTTTCCCTTCTCTATTTTTGAAATGTCTCATTTCTCAATACACCTTACTTAACATAGCCATCAGTTTAATCTCATTGACCTTACAGACAAATAGCAGATCTGGTTCAACAACTGTTTATTGAGACTGTATTTTCAGAAACTGACCTTTGGTGCTTACAGTAAGGCTGGGAAAGGACACTGGTAGCCATGTGACAAGTACAGCAATCAAGCTCTTCCGAGTCCACTTTGGAGGTGCAGGGTGTCA
The DNA here is from genome assembly GCF_028564815.1 of Eubalaena glacialis. Classification (NCBI taxonomy): domain Eukaryota; kingdom Metazoa; phylum Chordata; class Mammalia; order Artiodactyla; family Balaenidae; genus Eubalaena; species Eubalaena glacialis. Next base: position 176,602,509 of record NC_083716.1, on the reverse strand, counting down.
TGGGGCAGGGGAGGTAGGGACTTAGGACAGACAGCCCAGAGGGAGGAGAGGGAGAGAAAGGGGAAGGGAAGGGAAGATGGGCGAAGCTTGAGCAAGGCTTATGTAATCTGTAGGAGGTAGCCAGGTCAAGAAGGGGTTGATACCATTGATGTCACCCACTGGCAAACAAACAGAGTTGTTAGCAGGGGGCAAAAGCCGATCTTTCCCATTACAAAATGAAATGTTCTACTTTCTAGCACAGTAAGTTAAAAGCTATATAAAAATAGGATTTCTGGAAACCTTATGCTCATATAAATTTTAGTAGAACTTAAACCCTTTTAAAACTAAAAATATTCTTGCATTTTATCATTTCTCTCCCATCTTTCCTGCCATAAAATATCCACAGTAAGACATAATGTAATATCAGTGAATAAGGTTGCTTTTAAGGATCTGACTGAACATGGAAATGGAGTATTTTTACTGAGAGGCCATTTAACAGTGATGAATGTGGGCAAAGAATCACAGGACCTGGGGCTGAATGCCAGCTCTGCCACTTAAAGTTACTTAGCCATTTTGAGACTTTCTTTTCTCTTTTAAACGGGGGTAATAACACACACATCAGAAGGTCAGGGAGAAGATCAACTAAATACCACAACACAGGACTTAGCACAGAACAGCACATGGCAGGAGGCTGAGGAAGCATGTGGCTGCCAGGGCTGAATACCCTTCTTTCTCATTCCTTCAAAGTCAGCTGCCTTCTCTCCCCTAAATATCACAGAACTAAAAGTATATTTTTAAATTATTTGTATTATGGACTAAGTATAACTTTAAAAAAATAAAGAGAAGTTTTTGTCTCTTAAAAAAAAAAGTATTCACTATCTTCATTGAAATGTGGATAGCCCTTGGTTTTTTTCTCTTCCTGCTAAGTTAGAGACCCTAAATGGAAGAGAAAAAAAGTGCTTTCTACCCCTGTGAAAACAAATCACAACAGAAATAGCTACATTTGGGGGGAGGCAGGTTATTAGCAGCCATTCTTCTGGAAAAGAAACAGGAGAAATCTTTTTTAAACTTTCACTTGTTTCCCGCTCCCCCACCCCGACCCCTTTTAGAAGTAACTTTTAAATGCAACTGCGAACATTCTGTCTCCTCTTTTCTCCTTTTAAAAAGTCAACACTACCTCTTCAGTACTGGATAAGCCTTCATAACAAGCAGGAAATGCTTCACCTGTCTGAAACTGACAATTTTGGGGGGCGTACCTGACACAAAAATCTACAGCTGAGACACAAGAGCCCATTTCTCCAACACAGGGGCCAGTGCCAGGGACAATGGCTGTCGTGACTGTTACAGTGGCCAACACAGGTCCTCCTGCCTCCAGTTTTTGCCACTTCTAATGCATCCTTCACACTGCAGCCAGGTGGCCTTTCTCTAGTTCAACTGTCTGTCACCTCCTTATTCTTTCTTTCCTAACTAAACAGAAGCTAAATTCTTGGCCTGGCAAACACAGCCTTTCCCTGTCTGTCCCATTCGCCTCTCAGCATCATCATGCTTGCTGTGCCCCCTTCTCTTTTGCCCCCAGACACACTCCCCACTCCCCAAGTTACAGCCTTACCACTTTCTATTCTCCCCAACACTGTTCTTCCCTTCCTTTCCTTTGCTCATCACCATCATCAGTGGAAGTCTCCATCTTGCATCCTCAACACCACATCCTAGTGCAGTCTTCCCTGAACACCTTGTCAAAAATTCTCATGCGCTACCTGATGTCATATACTTGTGAGCAGGTCATATCTTCCATTAGCCTGTCAACTCTTTAAGGATAAGGAATATGTGACCCTTCCACAAAGACGCTTGAGATTTTGTGCTATCTCAGTTCTTAATAAAAATCAAAACTGTGATAAAATTTAATTAAATTCTCTCTTCATGACTTTTAAGATAATAGAATAACATGAACATTTATTGCAGAGGCAGATGTGTTACCACCTGCAAATCATCTCCACTTTCATTTAAGAAGCAATGAATGCAAAATGACTCCAAATTCCTTGTCATAGGTAGGTACTCAGCAGATACTGAATGAAAGAACGAACAAATGAACAGAGATCAGTATCTCCCGTCAGTAATAGGCAGAAGCTCCTGGAAGAGCCCTTTAAATAACATCTTTTGATCCTCAAATGCCTTGTGCCCACATTTGCACTCAGCAACATGCAGCGGCTGCTTTATATGGCAGCGACAGGATGACCAGACACCATTATTAAGTTTTCTTATTGAAGTGTAACTGACATACAGTTGGAGTGCACAAACCTAAGCGTACAGAAACTTGACATATGTCTATATGTGTATACACTTAACATCATCTGTCTACACAGTCAGGACATAGACACCTATGTCACCACCCCCCCAGACCAAGATCTAGAAGATTTTTACCACTCCAGCAGGCTCTCTCCTGCCCACTCCCATACAACTACCTCTGTCACTACAGATTCATTCTGCCTGAAAAAATTATTTTATTCTTTCCACTGTTCACTGCCTTATAGAAGCCTGAATTCCTGAGGACAAAATGGCCATCTTCCCTGTGCTTTGGAAAAGTCATTCGGAGGTGACTGGTATCACCAGACTGTTGCTCAAAAAAATTCCTAAAACAACGACGGCAATGGCCTCTAGCAGGAAGGCCCAGTCTCACGTGCATTAATAAAGGAGAAGGCGGCAAAAACCAAGCAAAACCCTAAGCCATTTGTCCCACCTTACAGAAAACTGCAGCTGAGCCAGTATCCCGATGCTCCTTGAGCCAGTTTCTCAGAGACACGTGCAGCTATAATTAGAGCATGAGCTGGTCAGCTCGGAATGCCTGCGGCTCTGCTCCGTATCCTTGTCCTAAGTACCTTCACCCCACCTCTCACAGCCAAGACTGGGTCTTCCCCGAAGGGACAAAACACCAGTTGCAGAAGTAGAACATCTCATTACTTCTCCCAGAAAGCTGTTGTCTTTAAGCAAAGAACATATGGTTTGTTTCATTATGGTTGATGAGGAAAATGTTTTATTATGATGACCTTTGTATGTGAAAGCCATTAGCTCTCAAATTCTAATAAAACAAACCTTAAAAAGAAGAATGCTTTCTTTTTTGAATTCAGTAAAGAATTCTCCTTTAAGTGTCAGTTGATGCTTCAGCTAATGCAGAGTGAATGTGCACGTACAGATTTTGATACATGGATCAGTATTTCGTACCAGGTTACCTGAACTCTTCTGAGAGTGACTAGTTTTCTATTCCCCATGGAAACAGGAGAGGAATAGCAATGCAATCCAATTCTCAGCCACTGCCCTCAGCCAAAGGAAGCCTGTAGCACTAGCTTTGTTACAGCATATAAATGAGGACCAATGTTTTTCATAGTCAAGTTCAGCTCTAAACTTTTTGAGAAGTTTAAGTCTATGCCTCTAGGGGACTGTCTAATAATGAACGTCATATTTAAATCAGGGTTATTTTAGTAGCCTCTGAACTATAAGTTAGTTTTTCCTTTATTTCTAGAGTTTCTAAAAAGTTGATATTTTATTAAGGGAGCTGAAAAGATAAGATTCATGGTTTGATCAAGCTCCAAGTCTACAAACCCTTGTATAAATAATTACCTAAGGGCAAGTATCACTCAGTAGGGCAGCAGTTGCCACTTGTACCTGGGAATCCACACAAGCACCACCTCCTCCTCCTCCCACATCAGCTTCATGAACTCCTGCAAGTCCTGAAATCTTTCCACCTCACCGCCTGAAGAAAGCTTTGGGTGTGAAATGACATTCTCTCAAGACAAAGCCTGAACACAAAGCGAAAACGTGGGTAAAAGGCTTCTTGATGCTCTTTACGGAAAGTCTACACAACCAAAATCAAACTAGTGCCATCTCATTAAATTAAAAGCTATAAGCTATAACCTCAGGGCTGATGAAATGGTTTTATCACCTGAACAAGTTTTTTTTTTTTTTTTTTTTTTAATTATTATTTATTTATTTATTTATTTTTGGCTGTGTTGGGTCTTCGTTTCTGTGCGAGGGCTTTCTCCAGTTGTGGCAAGTGGGGGCCACTCTTCATCGTGGTGCGCGGGCCTCTCACTATCGTGGCCTCTCTTGTTGCGGGGCACAGGCTCCAGACGCACAGGCTCCAGACGCGCAGGCTCAGTAGTTGTGGCTCACGGGCCTAGTTGCTCCGCGGCATGTGGGATCTTCCCAGACCAGGGCTCGAACCTGTGTCCCCTGCATCGGCAGGCAGATTCTCAACCACTGTGCCACCAGGGAAGCCCCTGAACAAGTTTTAATTTATTCTAGGCAATGAACAATTTCACATTTCCCAAGCTCCAGAAATCACTGAGTTGTCCCAACCAGGTTCTTACTATGAATAGTGTATTAACAGTTTGCTAGTCACATTGCAGAAACTAAGCATCACAGAAGGAGAGAATAAATTGTATTGCATAATTACATTATTTGTTTGTATGAAAAGGGACAACTACACCCAGTTGGAAAATTAGTAGACAGTTTCTAATAAGATCCAAATATACTAAGAATACAGCAAGCCACCAATTCTCGGCTTTGCCGAAGTGAGTTCATTTGGAAGCAGAAAAATGAAGCAAATATGATGCTTGATTTGGACCTTCTGAATGTAATCGCTAAATTTAACTCTGTGCTCTGAATATGAATACAGTTCAAAGACGGAGCCTTTGCTTTTCCTTGGTCACTGGTTAATCCTCGTCAGCCCAGTAGATCTACTCAGTGAGTAATGAAGCCTGGATACAAGTAGACTATATGGCCAAATATACCTGGATTTAAATCTCAGCCCTGCCACTGACTAGCTATGTGACCTTGGACACATTACTGAACCTTTGTTAGTCTTGGTTTCTTCATGCATAAGGATGAGGATTTACATTGTATAACACATGAGGAATGAATGCTAAGTGATCAACATAATGCCTGGCCCACAGTGAGTGCTCAGCATAGTATAGCTATCATTATTATGATTATGATTATTATCAGTGATGCAAAATTTCATCCTGGCTATGCACTAAGCCAAGAGTGTTTTCAAGGCATTACCCCACTCCAAAGGAGGTGGGACTTACTGTGAGAGAAGTTTTTTAAAGTACTATATGGAGAAGAATTCCAGGTTATTATCTAATATAGGCCATGTAAATCTGAAAAACAGCTTAAATCTTACCAGAATCCCACTGGAGACTAAAAAAGCTCCTTAGAACGTCTATCCTAGGGCCATTCTGGGGCATTCCGGGCAATAAGATCTCAAGGAACCCCCGAGAGAAAATCCAGGGATTAGGGCTGTGAGGACTAGGCAAATGGGAACAGATGGAGTCTTTTTGATGAAACTTCTATATGTCTTTGCCATTTAAATGGAATTCAACTTAAAAAAAAAGTTCTCCTTTTTAAAAGTTACAACTGCCAACTCTCTCATAACCCACAATTTCATAAATCATGCACAATCATTTCCATCCTAATTCCTACATCTTAGGGTTAACTTTTTTAATAAAAAAGAAACTAATAAAGATATTTGAAAAAAATTAACCATCCACAGTTCCTCCCTAAAAGGAATCTTAACATTTTTACCTATTACATTCCATTTGCTATATATATAGGATTATCATAGGAAAATGTACAAATGAGTTTGTTACTCATTTTCATGTAAAGTTCTACTAAATATTTTACTAGAACTATAAACAACATAGTAATTTTATAGTTATTATTTTTAAGTAGTTGCATGCTATTTTGCCACTTTGATAACAATTTAAACAATTCTAATATTAGACATTAAGATTGTTTTACATTCTGTTTTGGATTTGCTATAATTTGCATGCAAATGTATCTGTATATATATACATATGCATTTCTTTAAGTTGCAATAGTAACTTTATACATGTATATTTTTTGCTTCCATATAATTTGTTCCTCAGGATAATTCATAGGAGTTGAATTGCTGAGTCACAGTATATGAACATACTTAAGGTGATTCTTCTATATCACTATTTTCCTTTCTAAACAGGTATCAGCTTGCCATATGATCAGCTATTTCAAAATCTTCACTGAATTATGGGATAAGAGTTTTTAAAATGTTACATTATACATATATTAAAAAATAATCAAATGAAAAATAATTAAAAAAAGTTACGTAGTCTACATTACTGATTTTAGAGATGTAGCGATTCAGTCTGAGAGAGACTAAGTAACTTGCTTAAGGTTGCAAAACTGATTAATGCCAGGTCTTCTGGCTCCTTCTTCAGGGTCCTCACTGAATCACATTATCCTCAGTTTCTCCCTGGCCTCAGAATTTTCCCTTCAGATAGGATACCAGCCACAAGTCAACACAGAAGGGCAAAGGAAAGGTATGAGGGAATCAAAAAAAATTCAAGAGGATAGATGTAAGTAGAAGGGGAAAAGGAAGATAACAGTAAGGAGAAGGCTTGAAGGACAATTTCCTCAGGTCACGCCAGATAATTTCCATTCCAGGAAGCGCATTTACTTATTTGCAAGCATCAAAGCATGGTCATGACAAAGGATCTCACTGGACTAGGAGGCGCCAGCAGAACAATATTTAAAAGCTTCATGTCAAAGCACTGCAGGAGACTTAGGCATTCACAGTTCTCAACAGAGCCCCCTCTAAATCAGTACTAATTAGTGTTATGCCTTACATTTTCCAAGTACTGTATAGCTTCACAGCACTCCTACACACAAGCCGAGGAAGCCAGGGCAAGCATCATCTTCCCATTTGACAGATGAAAAAAATGAGGTTTCAGGGAGCAAAGGTCCTATTAAGCACAACTGGCAGAACAGAGACTGAAACTTCAATCCTGACCTCTAACTTAATGTTCTCCCATAGTGATATGACTTGTATTTCTTAGTTAGGTAAATTTACTAATACAAATTTAAAATATTTCTTGAACTGCTAGATTTTTGAAACTTGTTTTCTAATTCTTTTTTTTTTTTTTTTAACCGACCTAGAAATTTTAAAGACCACGAGACTGGCTGCGATTTTTGCCTCAGGCAAGTCAATTCATCCTTTGAAAATTGTTTCTTCTTTTCTGAAATGAGAAATTTTAGACAGTTGATCTTTAGGGTCCTTTCCCAATGTCCATCGTATTCTATGTCATGAGCACTTTTTTTTTTTTTTTAACAAAACTACTTGATGGGGCCATTTTCTTAGGTAAAACTGTCAGTATCAAGCCTCCTTAAACAAGTGATGTGCTCCAAGCAATTTCAAAATTTTAAAATAACACAAAGAATAAAATTTTAAATGGACACATATTCTAATGACTGGACAATTTTTATTTTCATTATCAAAATAGGCAAAAGGATGTCAATGCTGTTTCCATTTCAGAAAGATTCCAAGCGAACCAATAAGGAAAAGGGAACACCTTGAAGCATGACACCAGAGGAACACTCTAGCTTTCCTTGCTGAACTTTGAAAAGCACACCCAATGAATAATGAAAAGTTATGCCATAATTCACGTCAGATTCAGAAAGTTTAAGGGAACAGGCAAAGTGCTCAGTCGGCCAGGGTACTTTTCAACCATGGGTTTTCACCTCTAGTTAGTTATGACGTCAACATAATAAGTGGCAATTTGCATAGTTTTAAAATGTAATACAATAAATTACAGTAAGTGTCAGAGTACATCACAGAATGCAGCACAATGGGAAGTCTGGGCTAGTTATTAAGATATTGTGGACACATCTCAATAGAAGCAGAAAAAGCTTTCGACAAAATTCAACACCCATTTATGATAAAAAACCCTCCAGAAAGTAGGCATAAAGGGAACTTACCTCAATATAATAAAGGCCATATATGACAAACCCACAGCCAACATCGGCCTCAATGGTGAAAAACTGAAACCATTTCCTCTAAGATCAGGAATAAGAAAAGGTTGTCCATTCTCACCACTATTATTCAACATAGTTTTGAAAGTTTTAGCCACAGAAATCAGAGAAGAAAAAGAAATAAAAGGAATCCAAATCAGAAAACAAGAAGTAAAGCTGTCACTGTTTGCAGATGACATGATACTATACATAGAGAATCCTAATGATGCTACCGGAAAACTACTAGAGCTAATCAATGAATTTGGTAAAGTAGCAGAATACAAAATTAATGCACAGAAATCTCTTGCATTCCTATATACTAATGATGAGAAATTAAGGAAACACTCCCATTTACCATTGCAACAAAAAGAATAAAATACCTAGGAATATACCTACCTAGGGAGACAAAAGGCCTGTATGCAGAAAACTATAAGACACTGATGAAAGAAATTAAAGCTGATACAAACAGATGGAGAGATATACCATGTTCTTGGATTGGAAGAATCAACATTGTGAAAATGACTATACTATCCAAAGCAAACTACAGATTCAGTGCAATCCCCATCAAACTACCAATGGCATTCTTCACAGAACTAGAAGAAAAAAGTTCACAATTTGTATGGAAACACGAAAGACCCCAACTAGCCAAAGCAATCTTGAGAAAGAAAAAGGAGCTGGAGGAATCAGGCTCCCTGACTTCAGACTACACTACAAAACTACAGTAATCAAGACAGTATGGTACTGGCACAAAAACAGAAATATAGATCAATGGAACAGGATAGAAAGCCCAGAGATAAACCCACACACATATGGTCACCATTTTTTTGAAAAAGGAGGCAAGAATATACAATGGAGAAAAGACAGCCTCTTCAATAAGTGGTGCTGGGAAAACTGGACAGCTACATGTAAAAGAATGAAATTAGAACACTCCCTAACACCATACACAAAGATAAACTCAAAATGGCTTAAAAACGTAAATGTAAGGCCAGACACTATCAAACTCTCAGAGGAAAACATAGGCAGAACACTCTATGACATAAATCACAGCAAGATCCTTTTTGACCCACCTCCTAGAGAAATGGAAATAAAAACAAAAATAAACAAATGGGACCTAATGAAACATAAAAGCTTTTGCACAGCAGAGGAAACCATAAACAAGACCAAAAGACAACCCTCAGAATGGGAGAAAATAATTGCAAATGAAGCAACTGACAAAGGATTAATCTCCAAAATTTACAAGCAACTCATGCAGCTCAGTATCAAAAAAACAAACAACCCAATCCAAAAATGGGCAGAAGACCTAAATAGACATTTCTCCAGAGAAGATATACAGATTGCCAAGAAACACATGAAAGGATGCTCAACATCACTAATCATTAGAGAAATGCAAATCAAAACTACAATGAGGTATCACCTCACACCAGTCAGAATTGTCATCGTCAAAAAATCTACAAACAATAAATGCTGGAGAGGGTGTGGAGAAAAGGGAACCCTCTTGCACTGTTGGTGGGAATGTAAACTGATACAGCCACTATGGAGAACAGTATGGAGGTTCCTTAAAAAAGTAAAAATAGAACTACCATACGACCCAGCAATACCACTACTGGGCATATACCCTGAGAAAACCATAATTCAAAAAGAGTCATGTACCACAATGTTCATTGCAGCTCTATTTATAATAGCCGGGACATAGAAGCAACCTAAGTGTCCACTGACAGATGAATGGATAAAGAAGATGTGACACATATATACAATGGAATATTACTCAGCCATATAAAGGAACGAAATTGAATTATTTGTAGTGAGGTGGATGGACCTAGAGTCTGTCATACAGAGTGAAGTAAGTCAGAAAGAGAAAAACAAATACCATATGTTAACACATATATATGGAATCTAAAAAAAAAAAAAAAGGTTCTGAAGAACCTAAGCGCAGGACAGGAATAAAGACGCAGATGTAGAGAATGGACTTGAGGACACAGGAATGGGGAAGGGGAAGCTGGGATGAAGTGAGAGCGTGGCATGGACATATATACACTACCAAATGTAAAATAGATAGCTAGTGGGAAGCAGCCGCATAGCACAGGGAGATCAGCTCGGTGCTTTGTGACCACCTAGAGGGGTGGGATAGGGAGGGTGGGAGGGAGGCGCAAGAGGGAGGAGATATGGGGATATATGTATATGTATAGCTGATTCACTTTGTTGTACAGCAGAAACTAACACACCATTGTAAAGCAATTATACTCCAATAAAGATGTTAAAAAAAAAAAAAAAAGATATCGTGGAGACACCTGAGCTGGCTCCAACGAGCTAGTCCCTTGCTGAGTTCTGACTCCAGGAAGGCACTAGAGGGAGCGGGAAGACTGCAAGAGGAAGCTCGAATGTGCTCCTTTCTGTTTTGCTTCCCATTCGTACCACCACTCCCTCAGCCCCACCCCAACTGGGCCCTCCAGCAACGCATCTGGACCCCAGCAGTGACAGTTCTTCCCAGTGGTAGCAGCTGGTTGCCCTTTTTCCTCATTCTCCGAACCAGCCTCATGGTGGTTTCTGAGACATACCAGCTGGTCAGCGCTTTCTTATCCAGCTCCACGGCTCCTCTTTGGAGCATCTAGGTTCCAATAGCTCCAGCCTCTTCCTATAAGCCCCCGTCCTCAGAGCCGTAGCCTCTTCCTGCCATTACCGCGTCCATGATACCTCAGCGCAGCGCTGATCAAAGTGCTGTGGGCAGACCAGCGCCAGTCCTTGAAGCATTTGTTACTGTTTCATTAGAATGTCAATTAACTACATCGTGGAGAGCGCTGTTCAGTTCAGCTGACTTTTCTTCAGAGGTAGACTCTCCCAAAAAAGAAGCAGTGAGTTGATTTACATTCAAGCCAAGCTCCTTATCTCATGGCAGACAGGTAGCAAACAGCGGATCGATTACTCTGAGTAACATAGTCTTAGTGCCTCCCTCTTGGTGAATGATTCTTCACATTACAGTCACCCCAAGAATCCCTCCTGTGGTTTCCGTCTCCTAACGCGGACCCTGACTGATACAGAGGTTAGGTATAGATATATTTTGAGTAACCTTTATTTTAATCATACACATGCATGGGTACAAAACTGTGATATAAAATGCACCATAGGGTCAAAACGTTGGAAATATATTAGCCTAACATGTAGATTACATGGAAAAAAATATTTACCTAAGTCCCAATTGCACATATATCTAATGACCTTCCTGTGACACTATAGTTTTTAAAAATAAGTAAAGGAACTCTAAGAAAAGTATTCAAAGAACTCCACTCAATATAAACTTCCATCTACAAATGAGAAAAAAAGGTAACAGTAAATGAGAGATAACTTACTCTATTTTTAAAGGCTTGACATATGGTTCCTTTCAAGACCTAGAAAAATGTGTTACTCTGTATGAGTACCTTGTGCTCTGGGACTTCAGAGCACCTGAAGTAATTCTGGGTCTTCTTTTATGAAAGTACTTGTCTCTGCTAATCATATTCATGGGGCTAAGGGTCACTTGTGTCAGCAATTATAGGAGCAGACTATTGAGACAGGCTTACGTCTTTCAACTATTTAAATATTTCCTACTAACCCAACAATGACTTTACTTAATAGTTCAGTGATGTCTGTAAGGTCAACGCCTTCTAGCGTCTACGTCTATCATCAGAGTTAACTGCTGTCTGTAAAGGAGGCTCGGAGCTAAGAAAGCAAAGACGACATATATGCACACCTGTTATCCCCTCACCATAAATGAGGCACATCCTCTTATCTGTCATCATGAAACTACAGAAAACATTTTGTTGATTTCATATAAATGACACACAAACATGCTTTCTTTACAGGGTGTCTGAAAATATGGGGCCAATTATTTCATCCTTTATTACAGAACTATTCGTAGGGTGACCACATAACTTATCACCCAAACTGGATCAGTACAAGAGGGAGGTAAGTGCCCGGGACCCTGAGACAACTCATGTGTGAAGCCAGCCTGTGTCTTGCTCCAAAGATACATTCACACATCAACTACAGGAATTATGACATAATGGAGGGGAAATCAACGCACAGTAAATAAAATGATAAAATGGCAAGGCAGAAATAGAGACAAAGATGTAGAGAACAAATGTATGGACACCAAGGGGGGAAAGCGGGTGGGTGGTGGTGGTGGGATGAATTGGGAGATTGGGATTGACATGTATACGCTAATATGTATAAAATAGATAACTAATAACAACATGCTGTATTAAAAAATAATAAAATAAAATTCAAAAACAAGGACAATAGATAAATATTTCTCTATGCTTCTAGATACCTTGCATATGAAAACCATTTCTAGGTTGCATAAGGTCTTATTCCATGACGTATCCTTTCTTCAGAAAAGCTGGAATATTTTAAAAATTAAGCACACATGGCAACTGTGAGAATGCACCTCTTAGATCTTGGACTGCTGGGACAGTGGCTGACTCAGGGCCCCGCTGCTGTGCAGTAAAATCCACAGCAGTATTTGCATGAAGGCCCTGCTGCCCACAGGCTGCTGGCAGCCTATGACTGAACACAACAGGAATACTACAGCGAGCCCATTTCTGGGAGACATAGGTCTCCTTTGATGATCAACTGTGGCTCCAGGACTGCCCAGTGGCCTGACTGAATTTTTCTTAGAAAGGCACAGCAAGCAGTCTTAGAGGCTCACCCACACTTTCCTTCTTTCCCTCTCTCCTGCACACATGGTCAGACATACATTGTGGTCTGAAGGCTCTTCCAGCCTCCCGGCCAACTCCCTCCCCATTTTCTCTCACAGACACTTCCCCTAATCAATTTCGTACACATTTAATCTCTTCTTGGTGTCTGTTTCTCAGAGGGCTCAGACTAAGACAGCACAAGTGTGGACTGACATAAACCTAGTTTATATGTATTTAAAAACTCTCAACTGCCTTATTTCTCAATACAAAGAATATTTTTAAACTGAGGGCACTTAAATCGGTCATATACATACACTGAAAATCTACGATGACTTGGTAAGCCCAGGAAAATATATATGTTCTCCCCACAGGATTAAGCCAATTCAAATTGGAAAGGTTAACAGTGTTTAATAAAATTTAAGTATTCAGCCTGAATGTATTTGAATATGGTAGAGAAAACTCAAGCTATTCTTATACTAGAGATTGATACCTCATAGCCTCATCTATAAAATGAGGTATTTAGATGATAGGCACGATAACTTTTACATCTAAAATTCTATGGTTTTCAAAAATTTTTATTAATTGATTTGTTTTCTATTTTTTAAGATTCTCTATCATGGGTGCATGGTACTTTGCATTTGGTAAATATCTCTTTAACGGGAGCATAGAATTTCAGGGTAGAAAGGGTACTTAAGGTTACTTAATACACCCTAGAAGATGAGACGTATCAGATTCATTTGACCTAAAAGCAGAAGAAAATTGGACAGTGCAAGTTGCCTAGGTATTTTTCTAACAGCACATGTAATGATCCACATTTTGGATGCTGGGAATAAGAAGCAGCTGTGGCCTTTCATATTTTAAAATTGGTCCACTATGCTGCTATTTTATTTTAAAACATTTAGGGTATTGTGAAAATTGGAATTACCTTGTTTTGACTATTTCTGGTGCTGCCTTCATAATAATTTCTTTTCCTTTTGGTTAGATGGGCAAATATATTGTCCATTCCAACAAGTTAACAGAAATATATTTTAAATATCCATTAAAGTAAGTATTTAAAGTTCTAAACAGAAACAATGACTACATTAGGTTAAGTTTGCTAACTTAACTAAAGGAAGTCATGAGGTTAAGGTGGGCTGGTAAAGTGGGGAAAGTACTAGAATAAGAGATAGCAGTGTGTGTTTCACTTGAGATTCAGTCCTTTCATAAACTCACTGTATGACCTGTGGAATGCCATCTACCCTCTCTGGACTTCTGCTTCCTCAGCTGTGAAATGAACGAGTTGGACAAGATAGCTTATGAAGTCCTTCCCAGTTAGCTCATGTGGAGTCTATGCACACTTTTCTATCTCGCAGTATGACTAAACACTAAACTGTACAGCTCATACAAAACTGAGTGCTTCTTAGAGAGTTATCAAAGGAAGAAACCCCAAATACAAATTAATCCAACAAGAAGAACAACATCTATTTCTCCTTTCATTTTTAAGCATTTGTTATATCTAGAGGCAGCTGAAAGGAAACTGTTATAGTTTAAGGAACAACAATTTCCAGGCAAACATTCTATTGACAAGCCCTTTTACTGCCTTCTACAGAGCCACTGAGGACTAGGGGATGAAAACTACTCTCCTTCCATTCAGTCTGTGTCAGGGACAGAATGAAGCAGAGCTAAGTGTCAAAGCATTTCCTGTTCTGATGACAGATGGCCAGGCTTGCTGAATGAGAGCTTTTAAAAGAGACCACATCCTGCAGATCTAGGGAAAAGGGCAAAAAAGTGCTCCTGGCTCTCACCATCTCTCCTTGCTCACCATCAAAGCCCTTCAGCAACAGAACCCGACGTGAATTCCAAACCGTGACCTCAGTTAGCAACTCGACATTCCCATGAAGCCCAGCTCTCCCATGTCAGCTGAAATTCCATCCAAAGCTATTTCCTCTTCCAAGGTAGTCAAGTTGGAAGCATAAAAGCTCTACAGCCATTCTTTCCATTTTTTCCCCTAGATACATAAATTTGAAAACTAGAACAGTAGGGTTCCAAAATAAGCACTTTCCACCACATTTATTTACCCCAGTTGAGAATGTCTTCATACTTCGAAATTTTACAGAGTGAAGTTCATTCTTTTAAATCTATTCAAGTGACCTCTGGGCCATGTAGTCTTATTAAGTGAAAAATAAGTGCAGTTACTAAAAGAAAAGACAAGTAAAAAGAATTATTTCCTCTAGGAAAATATGATATTGGGAAACAACTATTATTTATAATAGAATTTGCCAAGGGCAGACAATATCTTACAACTCAGACTTGAAAAATGAAAACGTATTTGCAATTTTCATATCAACATTTACATGAGAATTTACTAGTAAGGCGTGCCACTTGGCCCAATGCCCCAGTTTGAAAAAATTTTTTTGCTAAATAAAGATAACATTGATATCACTTTAAAGGGTAATACCATAAAACATTTTTAAAAATAATTTCCCATTTTCTGCCTACTCACTATTGCATGACTGTGAGAATGTCTTCATGAGACTTGAAGTTAAGCAGCCTAACTTGTTAGTAGTGCCATTAAGCACTGAAATCAAGAAGAAAAAGACTATGACGGCCTCAAAGAATTGCTTTCATAGGTAAAGGTGCCTTTGTTCATGCAGAAGAGCAAAATAACAGCCAGGGAACACAGTCTATAAAAGGAATTGAATTTTCCACTGGCAGTTGGTGTTACCCTGTTGGTAGCTTTGCAAGACACTAAACTCTAATTTCTACTGATAAAGGCTACAGTGATAACACAAAATGCCACAAGTGATTTTTTCAAGTTGTGTGATGTGTGATGTGGAAACTCTAAATTCTTTCCAAGCTTGAGATGGATTTTATAAGGTTCTAATGCCCATAGGTAGCAAATAACCAACTAGAGTGGTCAATGGACTCAGTAACATCTATCACTGGAAAAACAAATTATTTTCAAAAGTATTTTCGGCAGATGCCTGAAAATTGTTTACTACAAAGAATAAACCGTCAATATTTTTATAAATCAAAGAAAAATGTACAAATAATTCTTAGCAAGTGTGTTATGATTGTTTAAAATTCTACTACTGCCACAACATAAAAAATGAGACAGAGGCTTACAGTTACATAAGAATTACATAAAGTAACTTGACAGAGCCTACCTTTTTCAGGAACCGGACTCCATAGGTAAATATATAAAGGCCAAATGAAAATTTCCACCTGTGGAAAGTTTAAAAAAAATTCTATGATATTCAATTTAAATATTTCACAGCACATTCTGAAATACGTAAGTGAAAAAAGTGCATTAAATGAACCCCCCGTACACACACCTCTGCCCCAACCAGGGATTAAACTTAATGAGCGATTTCAGTTCTGGCTAAACACATACACTTATGTGCATGGCATACTGCAAATATTTTAAATATTAATAATTATATTCATAACAAATTTTCTTTCACTCAGTTACTGTATTTGCCCATTTGCTTATCTTCTCTTCTACCAACATGTGAATTTCCTCTTGTTCATCACTCATGAATGAATAGATTTTACAAATATGAAGGTATATAAGATAGCTTTGAATTCTTTGTCTGTTTCAGATATTAAGTAAATGACTTAACTTTTGTTCATACTTGTTTTAAAAATAAAAGGTATAATATTTTTAAATCAGGTAACATATTTTTCCTTCATCTTTTAACAAATTTTTATTGGCATCTTTCTGGATATTGCTAAGGGAACCCATTTGGAATCCAAATCATCCATCTGATGTGCAACTGTTAACAACAACCTTATACCATCCCAAACTCTATGTCTAGCTGTTAGACATTCACTTTTTTAATGAGGAAAAAATTTTAAGTTCTCTTTCAATGACAAATGAATTGAATGTTTAAGTCTTTTAAAATACGAGACTTTATATAAATATAAAGATTTTATATAACTTATATACATACTGTGTGTATATATACGGTTACTACAAAAAAAACTCTTACCCTGGTACTCAATTCCCGATTTCACTTCTTATATTTTCTGAGTGTGAATAGTTGTGCCTTTAAAAACTGATTGATTTCACTAAATAGCATTCCTGAGGTCATGCTGTTCATGGTATCTTGGGTTACAAGTTGTAAATGAACAGGAAGGAGAAAGTGACTAGTCAACTTTAATTTGTCAGGAGGCAAATTGCTTTTTGTGTTTGCAAGTCATGTAAAAATTTCAAATAAGATTTTCTTATATTCTTTTTCAGATTCTTTTCCCATATAGGTTATTACAAAATATTGAGTATAGTTCCCTGTGCTATACAGTAGGTTATATTTATATATATTCATTGGTTATCTATTTTATATATAGTAGTGTGTATATGTTAATCCCAAACTCCTAATTTATCCTCCCCCCCTTCCCCTTTGGTGATCATAACAAATAAGATTTTTTTGAGAAGTTTATTTTAGGAGATGATTGAGGTTACAGACAAAATTTTCTGGAAGAGATGACAGCTCTTTTGAAGTAAGAAGTATGGTAGGGGGCCTCAGAGAGCTGAGTAAGACCCAATGGTAGACACAAGTGTCCCTGAGTTTTATTCCTGGACTGACTGACTCTTCAAACATGCTGGAATTCATGTCAGAACTAACACTGAGAGAAGAGCTTTGAACTGAAGGGTTGAAAATCATCAACTAATAATCCATAAAGCCTGAATTCAGGAAGGAACAAAAAGCAACGATTCTAAAACCTCTTACAAAAGCCCTCTTGTAAGGAAGGGCAGTTCATATACTGCAGTATCAAAGTCAAGGACTTAATTTTAACCCCATCTCCATTATCAATTTTTGGTGGTTATGGGTGAAAAGTATCTGTGTGCTTCCTTCTGTTGGGATGTACAAATTCTAAATCAGAAGTTAAGACCAGGGATGGCTCCAAGGGTGTGTAACTTGTGCAGTTACACAGGGTCCCATGCTTGGTTTAATGTTTTGCTGTCACTATCTCGAAATTCTTAATAATTGTTGAACAAGGGGCCCCATATTTTATTTTGCATTGGGCCCTGCAAATTATATAGCTGGTTCTGGTCGAGATACATAGATTCTCCTAACTTTGAGCAAATCTACTAATATCCCTTGACCTCAGTTCCATCTCTATAATGGGAGAGTGGGTTTATATTATACTGTTTCTGATATTTACACTGTTTTGATATATTGATGGCCTAAGGATTTGGTGGAACAAGTAATCTCCACTTCTCTTGAGCCCCTCCCACTCCTGATTGTATTAAACCAACCTACTTCACGCATTTGCAAGTCATTTTTCTGGCCCCTGAAGACAACTGAATTTGCAACTCCTAGATTAAATGATTTATAACAGCTGTTTCCACTCTAAGACACTCAGATCAGGCAGTTTTTATGCATAACAAAAAAATTTATGGAAGTCACTGAAATCCCTACAATCACTCATGTAACTACATTTTCTTTCATAGAATGACCCCGCTTTCATAAGACATAGGTTGTATTACAGGAACATGAATGCCTCCATCATTTGAATAACAACCTGTGATGAATATCTATAAGGCAGACTTTATTTCCACAAAATATCTACAGAAGCAAAATTTTCAAGCATTTTGCCACATTTGGAAAGTCGTTTTTTTATTTGTGTAGTTTCATGTAAGTTACAGTTTTAAATGGTGTCTAGCTACCAACCCCTGATACAGCCTCTCTCAACCTCCCACTAAAATACCTATGAAAAGAAAGGTAAATAAAGGTGCATGCAACCACAAAAAAGGAAGAAATAACCTTCAACCTACTGCAAGAATCAGAGAATTTTACAGCAGAAAAAAAGAATAAAATTAGATTTAAAAAATGTAATTAGAGGCAACAAGAAACAAGCTATGGGTCTTAAAAAAGGAAGTAGGAAAATCTTAGTATATCTTCCTGTCTCCACTTTCTGCCATTTGTACAGAAATGCAAAAATCTGCCAGTCAGAAACCTAGACAGCTCTCTGTCATGAATGATACTTTTTGAGGCAGCAGGAGAATCCCCTCACCCCATCAATTAGTGACTGTTCAAAAGATGAGTGCGAAAAAAAGGAAGTACTTAGCACCCTGGGAGTTTCAGTTACAGAAAAGATGACTAAGGGGAAAGAAGATCCATGGTGGTGTTACATTCTGGAGGTTGGAGTTCTTATAATCCATATAAATGACAGAGAACAAGAAACGGAGATAGCTGCTCTACGTCAGATTCTTCTGGTCCATTGAAAGTGGGCCAAGGCCTACCAACATCAACCTGCTACAAGGGCAGAGGTCTAAAAGCGGACTTTTACTAGCAAAAAAGAGGACAGAGAGTGGGGTCAAGGTCAATCCATACATCTTCTCTATGAGCAGGTCTAGATGGATATTTCCAAATTCAGGAATGAAAAAACATCTAAACGTCAACGCAGGTCTACTAGGAAGTACTGCATAAATACGGAAAGAAAAGAGCATGCTAAAGATCAAAAGAAAGAATCATCTCCTAAAACTAACTCCCTAGAGAAAGGGATGTAATTTTTATGGAAGTATGTGGTGCTGTTAAGGTATGTCCCCTAAAAATATACATCCCGTAAAAACAGAAGTAGAAAGCCATAAATTAGTAAAAGACTACTGGGTAAGATAAAAAGAGATTATAAGTGAAACAAAGAAGTAATACAAGGATTGTAAAAAATGAAGTGACAGAATATTATCCACATGAAGGGGAGGGGGGAGGACAATGTAGACACATCCTGCTTAAAATTAAAACATTGATGTAGAGGATAAACACCCCCATAGGGCTGGAGAAAAGAACCAATAGATGAAAGAAGACCCAAGATCTGGAGGACCATAAAAACTAAGTCTAATTATAGGTGCTTCTGAGAAAACACAAGTGACAGACTTAAACAGAAGTAATAATCAAACACACAACTGAAAAAGAAAAAACTGACTGAAAAGAAGAAATAAGGACCAAATTGTATCCCAAACAATATCAATTCAAAGCCACATTCTGACAAATTTTTTTTAAATTTTTTAACATCTTTATTGGAGTATAATTGCTTTACATTGTTGTGTTAGTTTCTGCTGTATAACAAAGTGAATCAGCTATACATATACATATATTCCCATATCCCCTCCCTCTTGCGCCTCCCTCCCACCCTCCCTATCCCACCCCTCTAGGTGGTCACAAAGCACCGAGCTGATCTCCCTGTGCTATGCGGCTGCTTCCCACTAGCTATCTATTTTACATTTGGTAGTGTATATATGGCTGACAAATTTTGAATCTTAGGGTTAAAAAGAAATCCTTCAATATCCATGCATGAAAACAAAAACAAGTCAACATACAAATCAAATGAAATATGTCACCATCAAAGGAACAAATGTCCAGTGGTCTTAAATTCTCCTTTGCATCACTAAATTTACAGGAGAGAGAGAAGGTTCCATCAAAGAAAGCTACTGCTAACCAAACTGCCTTTCATTTGTAAAGAAATATGAAAAATATTCTCACATATTCAAAAGCTCTGAAAATACATTACTCCTTAACTATTACTAAAAAATTACTTTGGTCAATTCTAACCCACCGAGATACAAATAAAAATTAAGAATTCAAAAAGTATAATTTTAGAATAAAAGGGCTACTGTTAACAACATAACTAATTGCCCTAAATTTCACTGCCCAATTAAATGCTATTGTTCTTAAGGGGCAATTTAATACAAAATATTTAACAACAATAATTGAGGGATGAATTCTCAGATTATATTAATGGAAGCAGGGATTGGAGAAGGGAAGCATTAAATTTATTCTTACAGAGAAATTTTAAAAGACACCGTTGTCATTAAAGAAGATGTGGTACAGATATGCAATGGAATATTACTCAGCCATAAAAAGGAACAAAATTGGGTCATTTGTAGAGACGTGGATGAATCTAGAGACTGTCATACAGAGTGAAGTAAGTCAGAAAGAGAAAAACAAATATCGTATATTAACGCATATATGTGGAACCTAGAAAAATGGTACAGATGAACCAGTTTGCAGGGCAGAAATAGAGACACAGATGTAGAGAACAAATGTATGGACACCAAGGGGGGAAAGCCGTGGGGGAGTGGGGGTGGGGGTGGTGGTGGGATGAATTGGGAGTTTGGGATTGACGTGTATACACTGTGTATAAAATGGATGACGAATAAGAACCTGCCGTATAAAAAAATAAATAAAATAAAATTCAAAAAGAAAAAGACACCATTGTCATGCTAAGAGAAATATAGTTAAAGAATGTTTCTTTAAAAACTTAAAGATGATGGCTGGTTAAAGATGGCAATGTGAACGCATGAATTTATCTGTGTGCCTTTATGAATGTAGCACTAAACAGGCAGAAGAGGAATTTTGTTAAGGAAAGCATAAACTCAAAAGTACACAGAAAACAGGAGTGAGGACAACCACCCCATTTTGGAGCCTGGTTGCAGAACCAGGAGCTGGGTCCCAAGCTGTGGGTGGAGAATACTCAGAAGCACCAGAGAATCCCAGAAAGATTCCAGACGAGGAAGCAACTCTGCTAGGAACCTCTATTGGAAAGAGAGGCCTTAGGGATTAGCTTGCCCAAGTCCACACTGCTGCTAAGTGGCAAAACCAGGACACAAACCTAGTGCAGCACTGACTCGAAAGCCCCCTCTCAAATTCCACAGAATCAGCGTGCATTTCTCTGCCTAGATGTGTTCCACTACATTTATTTGGACATGGAAATCTTTTATATCCATCAAGCCTGAAAATTAGAATGGAAAGCTAGTAAAAACTACCACCCACTGAATCTGGTTTATTGTCCTTATGCAAGAAGGCTGAAAGGGCTCTTTGTTAAAATCAAGACTAATAAAATGTGCCATAAAAGCAGGGAATCAGAGCGTTGACGTCTTGTGTCTTACTGCCAGGTGTCACTCACATGGCATAGGGGTCCTAATCTATAGAGGACACAGAAGCAGAGAAAGACATCCAGAGCAAGCCCCGTGAGCTCAACTCAGCACACCATCCTAGAGGGAGGAAGGTAGCACATGGGCCATTTTCTTTACAACATTTCTGGAGTGCTTGCTCTGTGCTAGCAGCTGTTCTAAGCACTTTACAAGTAGAAAGTCATTTAGTGAAACTATTCCACACAACAAGGTAGGTCCTGTTAACATCATCCCTAGTTTTTTTCAGATGAGGAAACAAGCACAGTGCGGTGTAATGACTTGCCCGGAGGTCACACAGCTAGTGAGGGATAGCACGGGGACTACGGACCAGGCAGCATGGCTTCAACATCCCAGCTCTTATGCATTAGGCTCTGCTGCCTCTTCCTGATTTTATACACCTGAAAACCGAAGACAGTGTATTCAGCTGAAATGGTGTTTCTGACCAAGGGGCCATTCGTGGACACCGCATGATGAGAACGCTCTCTGTCCTGATGAATAGAAACTGGCTGCTTGCAAAACTGGAAACAGGGAAGGACTGCACTGGGGATTCTTTTCAATACCAGGGCACTTAAACAATACTGAGCTTGTCCACTAAAGTCCCCAGTTATTATCTGGGGGCCCTTCTCCATCTTATCCACTCATCCTGTCCTTGTACTGCAACACTATCCCTCCTTTGGGATTTGTGTCAAATGCTAGTTACACCAAAAAGCCACCTTTTCTGAATGTTGCAACACTGAAAGCATTGTAATTCTCTGACGGTGTGTTTCTTACCTCCTTACCTCGTCTTTGATTACAGCCACAAACCTCTGACTTGCTTGTGAGTTCCAAGTGGGTACGACTGAATCTTACTTATCTTTGTGTTTCTGACAGCAAACAGAGTGTCTGACGAGAAACAGCTCCTAAATTGACATCTGAATTTTTATTAACGGTGTGAGTACTCCCCTTGACTTCTCTACTTTTAGCTTTATTTTAACCAAAATTGTCCTTACTCAAATAATTTTATCAACTATTTCCATAAACGGTGCAAAATATGTATAGGAAAGGGAAAAGACATGCCAAATGCTGCTAACACAATTTTTTACATGACCCAAAACAGTAGGAATTTGGAATCAAAGAAAGTCAACTCTGGAATGGTCTAAATAATAAAAAAAATACTGTATTGAGTGCAAAACTAGGATACCTTGTTAGGACACACAAAAAATAACATATAGTTCCTTTGATTCTGATTGAAATTATTAATTTTGAGACATTTCCATTTTAGCTGTTCCATAATCTAAGGTAAGAAAAAAAATCATTGCTTATCAAATACATAAAGAAGAGTGAAGTAGGGCTTATATCTGTTTTTTCATAAAATTTAATATTTAATATAAACATGCCACTATATCTTGCAAATTATTACAAACAAAGTGAAACTATGGAGTTTGATAAATGAGAATATATTTTGAAATAAATTAGTATAAACTTTGTGAATTGATACAGTCGTCCCTCAGTATCCCTGGGGCATTGATTCCAAATATCAATATCAAATAACAAAATCCAAGGATGTTAAAACCCCTTATATAAAATGGTGTAGTATTTGCATACAACCTATACACATTCTCCTGTATACTTTAAATCATTTCTAGAATACCTCATACAATGTAAATGTTATGTAAATAGTTGCTAGTACATGGCAAATTCAAATTTTGCTTTTTGAAACTTTCTGGAGTTTTTTTTTCCCAAATATTTTCAATCCCTGGTTGGTTGAATTTGTGGAAGTAGAACCCACAAATACAGAGGGCCAACTGTACTTTAAAATACATAAATCTATCCTTTTACCTCTAAGTACAAAAAGATTAAATTCCTATTTTTCTACAAAAACTCAAAGCTGATGACTTTCATAAAGTATGAACAAAGAGACAGTATAAACATATTACATTCATATTACACTCGTATTTCATCACCTCTCCAGTCAAGTACAACAGGACTTATGAAAACCCTTCGAAGGGGTTTCTGTATTATATCGGACACATTCACTTCCACAAAGTTTTGAAGTGAAGTAATTGTGGCTTCAAACTTAATAGCAATAGTCATCTTTATGAAGTGAACAGTACTTCTACTTACTAGGCTCTCTTTGAGGATCACCTATGTATTTTTATTAAGACAGTAATAGCTGGCATTCCTTGAGTACTTATTTTATGCTTGGTACCATCATAAGAGTTTCATATGTATTAACTTATTTGCATCTTATGAGAACCCTATGGGGTAGGTGCTACTAACATTCCCATCTTACAGACACAGAGAAACTATTTAGGTCACTTGCCTAAAAACACAGTTAGCAAGTAATGAATCTGGGGATTCAAATCCAGGCAATCTGATTCCAGAGACCACATTCCTTTCTACTAAATATCGCCTCTTTATTTTAACACAAAAGTTAAAATAGAAGGTTTTTTTTTTTTTTTTTTTTGCCAAGAACATTACTCTATAGCTCTTTCTCCTATCACATTAGGCAAAATCAGTGGAGTTACTCTGACAGCTGCAGCCTCCACTTTCAAGCTCCTTTTCGATACTAAGGCAGGAGGACAAGTAAGACTTTCTCTGTTGTCTTCTCTTCCTTTCTCCACAAATGTAAAGCACATACTCAAGGTGAAATGACTTGGCTACAGTCCTAGTTAGAGCTGGTGTCATGAGTGAATGCTGCATATCCTAGTAGGACAACAGCTCACCAAGAGCAAAGATTTGGTCTTATGGGTGTTTTATTGTAACACCAGTATATTTCTGTATATATAAATCAGAGTTATCCATCTCCCATTTTTTATGTGTTCGAACATGAGCTTTTCTTAACAGTCTTGTTCTACCAAACAGCCTTGTTCTTCACCACCGAAGGTAGTGATCCCTGGGAGTCCATCCACACCCTTGTTCTACCGATGAAAACATCAGGTTCAAAGAAATGTGTAACTTCTCTACATTCCCAGGTAACTTGGTGAAAGAAAAGAGGTCTCCCCAGTTTTCACACCAGGTCTCCTTTGTTCACATCTTGTGTCCCTATGGCCTTAAAGTCAAGACTAGAAACAGACAACGACACCATAAGTTTCAGAAAATACTCGGCAGACACCTGATACATTGCCAATGCTCTAAGGAGGTAGTGTAATGTCCATTAGTGCACAGACATCACATTTCACAAATTAAGCCAACACCTAAACTTTTTTTTACGAAGCCACAGGTGTCAGACTTCTATTTGTTTGTTTGGGTGGTTGGTGGGTTGGCTGGACTCTTGGTTTGTAGAACAAAATAAGGCCCCTCAATTATATTTTGCATTTAATAAGTCTAACAAAGCCGTCGGGCATCATTGAATCATGTTAATGATGCAGACACATACTTCTTTCTTGTTCCACAGGCTTTTAGCCAAAATACCTCCCCCAAAAGATTAGTTTTCTTTACATTTAGAACACAGTATTTTGAAATTAAGATAGACCCAAAGTCTTAGTTAAATAACTGGTAGGTTTCAACTGAGAACATTTTTTTAAAGAGGTAATGATTTTTAAGTCAGTATTCTCCTTTTCAAGCTGTTACTGGGAAACTAATTGTATTACTTGAGTTCAATAGAGATGTTCATCAACTAGGGAGAAAGTAAATTGACTTTAGTTTGAAAAACATCCCATATAGCTTAAAGAATGAAACAAAGGTGAGATTAAAGATTGCTTTTTTGGAAACTCTGGTATACAATCTAAATTCCCAGGATAGCCTTCAAACTTTCATTAGTTTAGGAATCCAAAGAAAAACTCTAGCTAGGGGAAAAGATGTGACTCATCCCATGGACTGATTATGCAGACCTGAGTTTTCGCCATAAAGCAAACATTTCCTGAAATTATTTCTATCTCCATCAATAATTAACTCTGTGACTCCAAATAGTTTTCCTCATTTGCTCAGCTGTTTCTCTGTTTGAGAAGCAACAGTCTTATCAATGCAATCACTGAGGTTGGAGGTAAGTCAAACCTATTCACTTCATTTTCAGGGCAAAGGTGAACTTAATTTGAGCAGAACTGTCTTCACTAAATCACTGATTCAAAGAACAGGCTAAGCACTTACGTAAGTTTGGTAATATGCAAAATAACGCTATATCTTTCATGAATATATATACTTACATACATATACACACACATATATATAGAGCATAAAAATAAAGAAGGAAATATAAACACCAAATTCAGGATAGAGATTGCCTCTGGAGGGTAGAGTAGACAGAGAAGGGGTATACAGGGAGCCTCAGCTGCTTCTGTAATATTTTAATCCTTTAAAACAGGATTGGATAGAGCTCAGAGGGTCTTTGTTATATCAGTCTCTGTATTTAAAAATACTTCATTATAAAAAAAAGGTAACATGAATAAGAATTATGTTCAGTAAAAACATATAAAATGACTGTCTTTTTCTTTTCTCACACCTAGAAACTATGAATGGCTTGTTCTTTATGTACTATCAGCCCAAACATCCTTTTCTAAGCATTATAACTAATTTTACTCTTTTCCTGTCATTATATTCATGCTTTTAGGGCTAAAATTGCCATTGGAAATGTTTCAGGTATTGTCTGCATTTATGCTGACTTCTAAATCCACTGTGCTCCATTTCTTAGATTTAACTATGATTTAGATATTGGTGCTTTTTTTTTTTTAACGCTTTGTTTATAAGTTCTATCAGCAGTCAAATTTTACTAATTCTCTCTTCAGTTCTCTGTTGCGGTCTATTCTTTTATCTCTAGGTTGACTTCCCTTGTCAAGTGCCCAGCAAGGTGGAACTCCGCATCGCTGGCATTTGTCCCTTTCCATGAGTCTTTCCAACACCAGTCCCAGGCCTCTACACTCTACTCAAAACACATCTGCCAAAAACCAGTCTCCACAAATTACACTTCTGTTAGGTCATTCTGCCTATAAAATATTTCTCCTTACTCCTATAATTCCCCTGAATATAGACTAAACATATAATTGTTAGCTTAAAGTCCATTCATTTATAATCAAGTTTGAAAGGCCATGATTTGTGGAAATCAGAAAAAGATAAATGAGCATTTTCCAGCTAACACTTGTCTAGGATAAGGATAAAGGAAGGAATAAAACCAAGAGTGCTCTCCTGTTGCCAAAAATAAAATTAGTCAATATGACTTTGGAACATGCACTTGCAAATGTCACAATTCTTAAGTATGTAGGTGAGGCAAAAGCAGCCAAATATTTATTATCATCTAGCGTCAAACTAATGTCGTGTGCCCCTTGAACATCAAGTGCTTTCATAGTCTCTATGTAATTTTTTTTCTTTTCTGAAAGCAGACTGAAGACAAGGAGTCATTTGTTCAGATGCTGTGATTGCATAGGAAAGAAGCAAATGGGAACTAATGGTACTTCAGTTTGCAAAAGGTACATACTTTTGAATTTAAGAAAGAAATTAATTTGCCCCTCTCTACTGCCCTGTTTGGTGTCAACTTTCTGCCACGGGCTCTCCTGCACATGTCATAACTGGACGAGAGACTAAGCAGCAGACCGTTCACAGGGATCGGGGTGGAGACCCTCCTTACCCTTAAATCCTGCCTACAACTCTAGTATAAAATTTCTTTAGTTTCCTCATCTGAAAATGGGGATAGAAATACCTATTTTTTAGGGCTGTTAGAATTTAATGAGAAGTGAAAGAAAAAATTAAAATACAGGGAGAGATGCTCAGGAATGGACCCTAGGATGCTAACTAGGCTCATTCTTAATTCACTTGCCCTGACACACCAGTCTCACCACGCAAACATTAAATATCATAAATCATGTCTCACCTCCTGGAGTTTTTTTTTTTTTCATCTTTTTTCCACCCACACCCACACCTCTCATCCCACAGCTCCTTCAGCCTGTTTACCACCACACTCTCCACCTGGACTTTTAAGTTGTCTGTGAAGAATACCCATGTGTACATGTAGATGTTTATGTATGTGTATATGTATGTACACACATAGATACATATATTATGTAAATATAGGTATATGTATGTGTATGTACACACATATCTATGTATGTGTATATGTATATGTATGCACATATAAAAGTTAAATCCAAGAATGTCAAGGATCTTCCAATCGGAAACAAATACAGGTATGTAGGCTTCTGACCTAGTAGCCTCTACTTGGGAGGATGATGTTCTTGCTCCTTCCTCTATTAGAGAAAGAAACATAATCAGACAAACAATTTGTAATCACTGAGGTATTTTCCAAAAAAGTCAGTCAACCTGTACTCCCGTATGAGAAAATAAGCCATTTCACAAAACTGAACCTAGTTACAACACACACAATGAAATTCTTAGCTGACTAGTTGATGCCATGTGAGTTGTATGCTGATTGAAAGGGTAATGAGTTGCCCACACACCAGCTATATTCATACTGTGGCACCTCATGTTTTAAATAACCTGAACCCTCCTTTCACTATAAGCATTGGAAGATAGTGGCACTGAGCTGCCCACTTCAAAGTAGCATCATGCTACCAAAAACTGTTAGCATTCAAAAATGAATTCGGTAAAGTTGCAGGATATGAAATCAAGGTACAGAAATCTGTGACATTTCTATACACTAATAAACTATGAGCAAGAGAAATTAAGAAAATAACCTCATTTACAATTGCATCAAAAAGAATAAAATACCTAGAAATAAATTTAACCAAGGATGTGAAAGATCTGTACACTGAAAACTGTAAGACACTGATGAAAGAAATTGAAGTAGACACACACACAAAAGGAAAAATATTCCAGGCTCATCAACTGGAAGAATTAATAGTTAAAATGTCCATACTACCCAAAGCAACCTACGGATTCAATACAATCCCTACCAAAATGCCAAGGGCATATTTCACAAAACTAGAACAAATAAATCTGAAATTTGTATGGAACTACAAAAGATCCTGAATGGCCAAAACAATCTTGAGAAAGAATAACAAAGCTGGAGACAACATGCTCCCTGATTTCAAACTATACTACAAAGCTATAGTAATCAAAATAGTATGGTACTGGCACAAAAATAGACACATAAATCAATGGAACAGAATAGAGAGCCCAGAAATAAACTCACACATATATGGACAACTAATCTACAACAAAGGAGCAAAGAACATAGAATGGAGAAAGGACAGACTCTTCAATAAATGGTGCTGAGAAAACTGGACAGCTACATGTAAAAGAATGGAACTAGACCATGATCTTACACCACAAACAAAATTAACTCAAAATGGATTAAAAACGTGAATGCAAGACATGAAACCATAAAATTCCTAGAAGAAAACATAGGTGGTAAACTCACCGATATTGGTCTTAGAGATATTTTTGTGGATCTGACTCCAAAGGCAAGGGAAACAAAAGCAAAAATAATCAAGTGAGACTACATCAAACTAAAAAGCTTCTGCACAGCAAATGAAACCATCATCAAAACAAAAAGGCAACATACTGAATGGGAGAAAATATTTGCAAATCAATATTGAATAAGGGGTTAATTTCCAAAATATATAAAGAACTCATATAACTCAACAACAACAGCAAAACAACCTGATTAAAAAATGGGGAGAGGATCTGAAGACATTTTTCCAAAGAAGACATACAGATGGCTAACATGTACATGAAAAGATGCTCAAAGTTGTCAGTAATTATCAGGGAAATGCAAATCAAAACCACAATGAGCTATCACCTCCAACCTATTAGAATGGCTATTATCAAAAAGGTAAGGAATGACAAATGTTGACGAGGATATGGAGAAAAGGGGACTCTCATATACTGTCAGCAGGGATGTAAATTGGTGCAGTCACTATGGAAAACAGTATGGAGATTCCTCAAAAAACTAAGAATACAACTACCATATGACCCAGCTGTTCCACTTCTGGGTATTTATCCAAAGAATAAGAAAACAGTAATTCGAAAAGATATATGCAACCCCATGTTCTTTGCAGCAATATTGACAATAGCCAAGATACAGAATCAACCTAAGTGTCTATCAATGAATGAATGGATAAAGAAAATGTGATACACACACACACACACACACACACACATACACACACACAGGAATATTATGCAGCCATAAAAAAGAATGAAACTTGTCATTTTTGACAACATGGATGGATCTTGAGGGCATCATGCCAAGTGAAATAGACCGAGAGAGACAAATACCATATGATCTCACTTACATGTGGAATCTGAAAAACAAACAAAAGCAAGCTCACAGATACAGAGAACGGATCAGTGGTTGCCAGAGGCGGAGGGAGAAATGAGTGAAGGGAGTGAAATGGGCGAAGTGAATCAAAAGGTACAAGCTTCCAGTTATAAAATTAATAAGTCATGAGAATGTAAAGTACAGCATGGCAACTATAGTCAACAACACTGTGTTGCATGTCTGAAAGTTGCTGAGAGGACATCTTAAAAGTTCTCATCGCAAGAAAAATAAATCCTGTAACAACGTATGGTGACGGGTATTACCTTACTGTGGTGATCATTTCACAATGCACATATATAAATACAAATCATTATGTCTGTACACCTGAAACTAATATAGTGTTGTATGTCAATTATAGTTCAATAGAAAATAACTAAAAAATAAACTAGCATCATGATCTCTCGTACTAGCTAGCATTACATAGTATGACATACTGACTGTAAAGCTATACTTAGAAAATAATAAACAGCATGAAACAAAGGGATAAGCATGAGATTTCCAATCAGGAGACACTGTAATCATCCTCTGATGCTCTCAAAATGACCTTGGGCAAATTCAAGTCTTTTCTGGGGAAGTAATCAGACCTTTAAGGTCTCTTTGAACTCTTATATGTTGAGTCTTAGTCATATTTTGATCCTGCAGTATTTGACAAAACTGGCCATTCTCCTTTGCCTGAAAAGCTGCTGCATTGCTCTTTTCCTCTTTTGTCCCAACTCTCCAAAGTCAGAATACCCAGGGTTCCATCCTCAGCCTCCTTTCCACTCCATATGCTCCCGCTAGTGAAATCACCCACTCCCTGTATGCTGTGCGATAGCTGCCTCTAACCGGCTTCATAAGGCTGGATACCCAAACACCAGACCTCTCCATCAATACAGGCACCTTGGACTCAAGATTAAACGTTTCTTATCTCTCTCCCAGAAATCCACTCTGTTTCTGACATATCTTTATCAAAGACATTATTATCCACTAAGTTTCCTCTCCTCCTCCTTCAACCCCTATCTCCCATCAGTCATCAAATCTAAAAGTTCTACTTTGGAAATATTCCTTTCATTTATCCTCTTTGCTCTATTCCCTGGTCCAGCACATATAGTTTTCATCTCTCTTGAAGGGTGGGCTAGCCTTTGCCGAGCTCCACAGACAGACATTTAAGCCAGGATGTCAACTGATTGATTGAATCATGAGAAAAAGAACAGTCGCACAGTCCAGAAAATTTGCTTTGGCATGAATGACAGTTTCTCTTCCTACAGGCAAACCTACACAGAAATCCAGAGTATGATCAGAAGATTGATTGCAAAACAGAACAAGAAGAGTTGGTGATCTGAAGATGGGCCTAAGGCACTTTCGCCAAAGAGCACGTCTTACCATTTCAGAAGCCAACACTCCTTTTCCCCACTGCTTTAATAAACTCAGCCAACCTATACCTCAGAACGTCTCATTATAATGTGCCTGCACCCCTACCCTTTTCTCAGCTTGGCGAAGCTAATCAAATGTTGCCCTAGCCAGGCCTGGAACCACCTCTTTAAGGGGACTTGACAAATCTCATTTCTAATCCATCATATGTTGATTCCTTTTTTTTTTTTTTTTTAACCTTAACCCTAAGTTTGGAAATAATGAACACATACTTGTCTCCATGTATTGCTTACAAATATTATCTCCCAGGTATCAGGGCTGCTTTCCATCTTCTGAATAGCCCATTCACCTTTATGCCTCAGCATCTTTGCTCATACTTTTCTCTCCTGGGACTTCTTTTCCTCTTTATCCAGCTCAACTTATCATGACCTTTCTGAAATTTTCCCTGGTCTCCAGCCCCCAAGGCAGAAGTGTTTGTCCCCATAATGTACTGTTCTAATATTAATATTTATTATAGTTATCCTTTAAGAGACCAACCACCAGTTGGATTTTCAGTTCTGAGTGAAAGATCTGTGCCTTAATTCTGCCCAGGACTAACATTAGGGAGGCTACGTTTGCACTGTCTGGGCTAGAATACTGGATCCATCATTTTCAAACAGTCTTTGTGAGCATGGGTGCTCCCTGTGACTCTATCACCTGGTCTGTAAAATGAAGATAGTAACACCTATTCAAAGGGTTTGAGAGAGGATTAAATGAGACAATACTTGTAAAAGTGCACAGAATAGCATTTCAATGCATGGCAAGTGTTCAATAACTTAACTATCTTTACTATTTTTATATAGCATGTATATGACAGATACCCCGTAAATGATTTCTGAATTAAGTTTTATGATTAACTGTATGGGCCAGTGCCAATGGCTAGACACACTAAACTACAACATGACTTTAGGACAGACATTTTGTATGAGATTTGAAGATACAAGGGTAGAGGAGGCCTTCATTCTATTAAAGTTGTTAAGCAGTGGGTCATGTAAATGAGACTCTCTGTTGCTTCTTTATTAAGTTTATGTGTCGGAATTTGGCTGACTTCTTATTTTCCCCTTGTTTGCAGCTTTAAAGTTATTGAATATTTAATGCTACAAAACCACTTGAGATTGCTGCTACACTAAATCTGCACATTGTACAAGCAGCTCTGAAAATGTTAAGAGTAAAATTTAGTAGAGCTGGGAAGTGAAAAGTACAGCAGTGAATTTCCATGGCAATGTGGTGTTATAAATAAAATATGATACGTGGAGTAATCGATCACCAAACATGTACAGATGAAGAGAATGAGTTTATGTTTACGTAGGGGTTTTTTAACTCCTTTGCTTTGAGATATTTTATAGCCACGAAATTATGTATCTGAACTTCAAGGTCATAATCTAAAACCTGTAAACCCACAGCCTCTAAACAAGAAGTTGCAAACTTAAATTCTTCGGGGACCAGGCCTGCCAGACAAACAAGGAGATGGTTAGGCTAAGTTCTCGGTACCGGATGAATGGCCACTGGCACTCAGTTTCCATGTTGGCAATGGGACAGGAGGTGCTCAGGTCTGTGGCAATTTCAATACCCTATTGAAATAAGGGTCAGTCAAATGTCAAGAAGAATCCAAACTCAATTGTGGCCAGATTTTTCCCGTTTTTCAGAGAAAGCTGGCAATCTGATATGTTACATATTTTATATGAAATCTGATTTTTTAAATAAATGCTGGCAATTAACGCGATTGAAAAATAAAACACCAAACAGGCCAAACAAAATCCATCTTGAAGGCTGGATTCAACTTGGGGTCACCAGTTCACAGCAGTTGCTCTAAGCTTTTTACTTTCATATGTGGCAGAAATGGGTGGGATGTTTTATTTCTAACCCTTACTCTCTAAACTACATGAAGAAGCCAGAATGAAACTCTTTGCTTTCCTGAGGCATGGAATTTTTGTGGGTAAAATTTCACCCTCATTCTCTAATGACCTAATGAACTCTTGCTCAGTTCTCAGAAAATGTCCAGCAACCAAAACTGGACAGAAGTCAAATCAAAGAAATTCTATTTGTAATTATGCTCACAAACAGATAGCCATTCATTAAGGAGGATAAATTGAGGAATTATGAAATGCCTAGACATCTGGGAGTCTAAATATGAATAGGTCACGGTCCCTCTCTCAAGGAGTTGACAATCTACTAAGCTGTTTCTTGAGGGGCTACAGCTGCAAATCTAAGGAAGCCTTACCTATTCGAGGTCATCATTCACATCCTCTGTCTGCACTCCCAGCTTGGGACAATACCCAGACAGTAATCTTTATTTCAGGATCATCCTGCCCTGGTGTCAGTAGGCAAAAATGCCTGGAAAACTCAGTCCTTTCACATCAGATCTGGAAATCTTGTTAAGATGGAGATGGTGTCATACCCTGTCCCTTCTCTCCATGAGCTGAAGAGAGGGACTGGTGAGTAGAGATGCAGTGGGGAACCAGGCAGAAAACCCAAGAAAAAGTTCCACTGGGCCCAAAGTCCAAATCCTCAATGTTTCCCCAATGTCCAGATCCCCTGAAGACTTTTGTAGTAACACAGAGCAGGAGAGATGGTCAGGAGATCAGTGGCTCCAACACAAGGGAAAAGCGGGCTTTCATTATGCGTCTGGAAGTCCCTGCCCCATGTTAGTGGAATAATGGAGGAAAAGCTCATGGGGATGGGAGATGAGAGTGACAGGGCCTGTTCTGGTCCCTTTCTGAACCTAAAAAGGAGTTGGGGTTAAAGGATTCTTGACATAATCAAACATTTATCGGAATGAACTATTATATTCTTGTATTTCCTTTCCTTTACAAATAAAAAGGTTAGTAAAGGTATATTAATGTTCACATTTGGAGAAACAACAATAAAAATAATTATTACAAAAATGTTTATCACACTGTCAAAGTTTTGATCATAGACGTTTTTAAGTCTGAAAAGGTATAATGAAAGGAGGAAGGGCAAGGGGAGTGGGCAGGTGGGGATGCAGGGAGGCAGTCGGTAAGACATTTACAACTAGAGTTACGATAGCAAATCAGTCACTCATAGATGATGGCAAATATTAATGGGAAAACAATTCAAGTTACAAAATAAAATGTATTCACAATTTTCCTGGAACATCTATACTATGTAATTCAAGGCAGAGATATACAGTCACACAGACAAATTGATTTTCAAGTGGTTCCTTGTAATCACTTGTACATATATGGGATGTAATGGCTAATGTAATAAATACACATTCTTTCTCTGCTCCACTGCATGCTTTAGAGTAACATTATTTCCTGGAGCTGTAAAAGCTCTTTCATGTCGAACCTCAGGTTTACTGGGGTAGCACTGCCAAGAAAGGAGACAGATTGAGAAGCAAGCAGGTCCTTAGGGAAAGAATGGCATGCAGATTTTCTCAGAACCAAGGACTTCTTTCTAAAGGGGTAAATAATTAAATCCCGTAGTATTCCTGGAAGTGGCCTCTGCCTACAAGATGTTGCCTATTTTTAGCCAGACTGAGGTTCCTAAAAGAATAATTCTGAAGACACTTTTATGACTTGACTCTGGTCTTCAAGGCTTTCAGTAATCAAATCCCACCTTTAGACTCCTACCTTGGTCCCCACTAGCCCAATGTGTGTGTCTCCTGATATATCAGATCTGGGCCTGCTGCTGCCTCGACTCCCTTCATCATCTGTCCAAAACCACTCTCCTCTACAAGGCCCCACTTATCACCTCTCTACAAGACTTTCCTTCTTTTTCCAACTCTTGCTCCACAGAAGATTACAGGATTCTTTGGCTCTGTTAATCACCCTCTCCTTAACATCATAGACAAGCAAGCAAACAAACAAAAACAAAAAATATCCTAGTGACGACCTACTATTTTCTGGCCACATGGCAAACATGGCTTGTCTGAGGTCACACAGGAAATACAGGAGCGGGGGACCAAACTCAAAATGTACTTAGGATGTCTGACACAAAACCCCTATGAGTTTTGTACAACAGCACTCTGCCCATCATTTAACAATAACAACGACAAT
Source organism: Eubalaena glacialis (assembly GCF_028564815.1). Taxonomy (NCBI): domain Eukaryota; kingdom Metazoa; phylum Chordata; class Mammalia; order Artiodactyla; family Balaenidae; genus Eubalaena; species Eubalaena glacialis. Next base: position 176,567,550 of record NC_083716.1, on the reverse strand, counting down.
AATAAAAATAATAGCTAACACTTACTGAGTAATTACCAACGGATACACTTCTAAGCACTTTACATGTTCTAATTCAGTAATCCTGACAGCAAGTAGGTATTACAATGACTCCCATCTTAGATGTGGAAGGAGACACGGAAAGATGGAGCAACTTGACTGAGTTCGCATGTCTCGTAAGTGGCAGAGTCCAGGCTCTTAGCCCACATGCCATACTGCCCCACCTACTGGCTAATAGTGCCATCTAACTGCTTCCTGAGACTTTTATAGCTAGTTCTTATGTTCAACTGTTCTCACTATATTCCCTATCATTCTTTTTATATCAGAAAGGGAAGTCTTGAGAAAAAAACAAAATGTTAAAAGGCATGAGTGCTGGGAGGAGGTGGGAAGAGGAAAGGAGAGACATGGCAAAGTAGCAGTCTTATTCCTTGGTCTAAAAGGATGAAACCCTTAGGCTATCCTCAAGATGAAACTAACCATCAAGTTGAGACTAACCATCTTCTCCTTTACTGATGTCCTTGAAGCCACCTTTGACAGCCACAAACTAAATGGAAACGATGGAGTAAACAGATATAGGTACCAGGTCAGCCTGCAGGTACCTAGAGCCCTGGCACAGTGTGGGTATCCAAAACCCCCAAAGGTGTGACACTACCACCAACCCAACCCCTCACTGATTCATTGCAGGAGTTCTACAAGCTCCTACAAACCTCAGTTTTGGAATAAAATAATTAAAATATTGGACACTACTTCCATGTCACGAATTCATAATTCATGTTTCAAGGGGCACTGCCCTTCAAAAGACACCATTAAGAAAATAAAAGACACAAGTCACAGACTGGGAAAAAATGTTTGCAAGTCATCTACTTGATAAAGGATTTATATCCAGAATATTTAAAGAACTGTTAAAACTCAATAAGAAGAAGACAAACCCAATTTAAAAATAGGCAAAAGACCCGAACAGACATTTCACTAAACAAAATATATGGATGGCCAATAATCACATGAAAAGATACTCAACATCATTATTCACGAGAGGGATAAAAAAATTAAAACCACAATGAGATACCACTTTACAGCCACTAGGAAGACTATAAACAGAAAGACAATACCAAGTATTTTCTAGAATGTAGACAAACTGGAACCCTCATACACTGCTGATGGGAATATAAAACGGTGCAGCCACTCTGGAAAACAGTTTGATAGTTTCTTAGAAAGTTAAACCTAAATTTACCATATGGCCCAGCAATTCCTCTTTTAGGTATCTACCCCAGAGAAACAACAACATGTCCACACAAAGACCTGTATGTGAATGTTCACAGCAGCATTATTCCTAATAGGCAAAAAAACCACAAGTAATCCAAATGTCCACCAATTGGTGAATGGATGAACCAAATGAGGTATATTCATCCAAAGTACTGATACATGCCACAAGATATATGAAACTCAGAAACATTATGAGAAATGAAATGGAACAAGCCACAGAAGAACACACACTGGATGATTTCATTTATATGAAATGCCCAGAAAAAGGAAAATCTACTGAAACAGAAAATAGATTAGTGGTTGTGAGTGGCTGGGGAGAATGACAGCAAATGGGCACGAGTGTTCTTTTTGGAGTGATGGAAATGTTCTAAAATCGGATGGCGATGCTTGTACAACTCCGTAAATTTACTGTAGAATAATTGAGTGGTACCCTTAAAATGGATGAATTTTATAGTATGCAAATTATACCTCACTAAAGCTGTTAACCACATAACAATGCCTCTGCTCCCTGGTTCCCCTCCAGCAGCTCTCACTGAATGCACAACTGGCTGTCCTGCTCTCTGTCATTATTCTGTCTCCTCCACAGGATAATCAGCTCACAACTGAGGTTCTCTCTCTGATGCACTCAAAAGCACAGAGCAATGAAGCACAAAGGTGCCCAAAGTATTTCATGCTGGAAGCAAACACTTAGGGAATGTTCCTCTCAGTGTGAGCCCTACAGCCGACTCCTGCATGTAGGAGGGCACTCTAGAATTCTCTTCTCCTTGTACACTTCCAATTGTGAGGAGTACTGGTTGATTTTTTTAAACATGTGGCACCAAACCTTTTGTGCCCCCCTCCCTGACTCTTGAAAAGATTGCAAAAATATGAGACATTTTTATTAGAAGATACTAGTTTTGATAACTTGGAAGAGGAATTTAAAAGAATGGAACAAAGGGGTATGAATATTTCTTATCATTCAAATTAGGAGAGATGCCTGTGACATCATTCCCTAGACTAGGGGTTGGCAAACTTTTTCTGGAAGGCCAGATAATAAATACTTTAGAATTTGTTGGCCAAGAGGCAAAATCAAAGATATTAAGTACTTATATAACCATTTAAAATGTAACCACTTAAAAATGGAAAAACCGTTGTTATCTCACAGGACATAACAAAAACTGGAGGCAGGCCAGACGCGACTGGTCATAGTTTGCCAACCCCTGCCCTAGACACACATGCGTATCACACCCCACCCATCTTTGCAGACCTCCTGGCAATGTGGAATCAGACCTCTGCGAAGTTGTGTATTTGAAAGCCATAACCTTTTAAGCGGCCCAAACCTACTATAAGCATAAGCTGCTGATTGTTTTCAAGGTGGAGGGGAAATGAGGTTAAAGGAAAGGACTAAAATCAAAGGCAAATCTTAATTAAGATTAAGAAGGGTTCCAAGTAATGTAAAACATTTATATCCTTGTTTGGTCTTCCCTAAGAGACTGAGGATGACTCCCTTTAACACATTTGATTCCTAACAAGTTTTTTTCACTTTCATTTCAAACCCTATCTAACACAGTCCTCCACAATTCCACTGCACAAATAAACCAAACAGGTTTACTGTTTCCCTCCTTATCTCAGGGCCTCGGTCAACAGAATGCTGACATTAAGACCTAGAGACAGACTTGGATGTAGACTATGGACAGGAGAGAACATAACCAACCCACAGACGAAGCTCACCTGCCTAAACTCCATTTTTCACACTTACCCGGCTCTAGGATTAAAGGCCTTCTGAGGAACCTCCTCAGCCTGAACCCCTATTGCCTTCGTCTCCTAATGACCATGGTTCTTTGCGAATTAGGCCAACAGCTGTAGCCTGGCTTTGCGTCTGAAGACATCACATCACAGAAGCTATAGATACAATCAGGTCTCTCAGTGACATCTGTAAGAAAATAGGACCCGAAGAAGCCGAGCTACACCTGTGGCCCAGGTCACAGGTGAAAGGTGTTAAAAGGGTGCTGCAGAGCTGCTGGGAGGGGGGCTGTCAGTGCGTGGAGAAATGAGCATCGGTGAAATCCAGTACATCCACAAACATTAAAATCTCTTGTAAAATCAAGGCACTATTTAGCTAAATCATTATTTGATTTTATTGTTCAAAATTAATGCCCAGATGCTAATCTACCTACATGCCTATTGATAATCATACCTTGTGCGTATTTTCCATAAATTTTATAAACATACTCATTGGGGTACCCAGTAGCTCTTTCCAACCCCTCCCTTACCAAGATAACACAAGTAGCCATCTAAATGGGTGATTCAATGGGGCTGAGAAAAGGGAAACGTTCAAATATGGAGGGAAGGTCTATACTCTCCCCACCCTCAATGTGCCTTTGGGCACACTTTCTCTTTCCCCAAACTGATAAGATACTCAGCAAATACATCACAGTATTACAAACATCACCTGGACATTCAAAGGGCAACCCAGTGAACAGCAGCTAATAAAGAAGTCAGGAACTCTGAGCTTCTGTTTCTCCTTCCATAGGACGGAAGATCACTGTTACAATCTCTCACTACATGGGAATGTTGAAGTGGAGTCCCTCTGAACTATATAGAAGTAGATAATCTATACATTTCACAAAATGTAAGTTCATGGAATAAATTCTCTACAACATGTTTCATGCTGACTTGGAGACTGTTCAGTGCCCCAAAGAGTTTCCCTTAAATTATAGCATTATAGGGAGATTTATTCTATTCTATTCTATTCTATTCTAGAATGCTGACCTGTTCAGATTTGAGAGGCCGGGGCTGGAAGTCAAGTATTGTCTATATCCCAGGGAGTGACTACTAAGGTCGAACCCCAAACTCCATTTCTTGATGCACACACAAATAACTACAACCCTGAACTTCACTAGATCAGATTTTTCCCTGTCCTTGATGTTAACTCATGAGACTAATGAATGCAATTTAAGTTATATCCATTGACTGCATTGCATGTGTAGATATTTATTACTTATTCTTCTCTGCTCCCTGGGAGCAAACAACACATCTGAGTTCTTAGTATAAACTCTCTCTGCATAATTCTGGGAGCTCAAAAATGTTATTTGACTACACAGTCCTCTGTACAAAAAAGTCTATACATGTAGGTAGATTGATCTGGGTGATTTTTTTATTTATTAAAGCTCTAAAGACTTGGATTAAACTAAAGCTTCTAGCAATGAGCCAACATCATTTTAGCACTTATACATTTAGGGAAGATACTGAAATTATAGGGAATAAAGTACTATAGCAGGCAGACAATTCATGTATCTTTTCTCTAGTTGCACTCAGAGATATATTTCTACAGAAATGTCATATGAGAATAAATACATAATATTTCTATGTTCCTTAATTTTTGCTAAACTAATTTTTAATATGCCACTTGATCTGAAAATGGTTGTGAAAATCAATCTTCTTATACTTTTTAAATTAAAGAAAATAAAAAGAATGAACTGATGCTTATATTAGTAATATTCTTGGTATTTGTGACCACCACCTTCTTTAATTTCACTATTACCATCAAAATATGTACATAACATACTGACTGCCTCCCAGACTCCTGTCTAAATCAACTTCACTGACTTGGCATTTCATTTAAAGTATGTTATGACTTTGTGGTTTAGAAGGGCAGTAAATTTTACTTTATCTGTGCTTCCTTTTCTGGAAGTCCTTTAAAATATTCTGTTCCTGTGTTTTCCAGCTGAAACTTGCATGCAAATATAAGGCCTGTGAATTAAATTTGTTTTTAAAAGGTACCAAGATAAGGCCAAGAAACTGGCGTCTCCCTGAGAAGCTTTAATTTCCTCCCCTATAAATTGAGATGGCTGGATTATGTGAATGCTAGTGCTAGGAGACTGTTTAATCAGAATTGACCACTGGTCTTCTCCGGAAAGCAGAGGTCAAAGCAGAGGTCAACAAGGGACCAGCAAATGAGCATGCAATACTGCCAATAGATACAAAATAACTTTAAATCATGAGTCAACATCAAGGAAAGAAATAAATCAGATGTACTGAGAGCTGCAATTGTACTGGGGGCTCGTTGAAAATTGTTTCCCAGATTAGGCCATGACCTTATGTGGGAGACTGTGCCAACATCTTTTATGGAATTCTAGATGGTAAGAGAGAGCCACCTGTTATGTCAGCTGACAATGGATATTTTTATCCACCTTTGTGAAGGGGTGTAGATCTAGCCAATCTGCCTAGTTGAATCATAGGGCGTAGGCTGAAGTATAATAAGTACTGGGTGGTGAGGGGTATGAAGAAACTGATAGAGAAGCCTTGAATTCTATGGTAATAATTCCGCATTTGCTCTGGAGAGCAGAAAGAAATCAATCTATGAGGTCTATTTGGGTGTGATGCTTCTAGATACACTGAAGATAGTTTGTAGTATATTGGTAAACAGACGGAGTGGTGGTTAACTTTGCCCAGTACCACAGAAAAGTAGGAACTGGACTTGGGTACCAGTTATATGTGAGCATTATAAAAGCATCAGATCAATTTCATTCAATCCTCAAATTTAATGAGTGCAAGGCATTGTATTAGAAGCCATAGGAAATGGAAAGATGCCTTTAAGGAATGTACAGTCTAGAACCTCCAGTCAAGAACTCAGGAAGAGGGCTTCCCTGGTGGCGCAGTGGTTGAGAATCCGCCTGCCAATGCAGGGGACACGGGTTCGTGCCCCGGTCCGGGAGGATCCCACATGCCGCGGAGCAACTGGGCCCGTGAGCCACAATTACTGAGCCTGCGCGTCTGGAGCCTGTGCTCCGCAACGGGAGAGGCCGCGACAGTGAGAGGCCCGCGCACCGCAATGAAGAGTGGCCCCCGCTCGCCGCAACTGGAAAAAGCCCTCGCACAGAAACGGAGACCCAACACAGCCAAAAATAAAATAAAAATAAATAAATTAATTAAAAAAAAAAAAAGAACTCAGGAAGACACATGAGAAATCCTATCAAGTTGCCTTCGGGTTTCAGAAGCCAAGTGGCTAAGCAGTAGAAACACTTCAAGGCTGAGAAGACATATGAAGAGGGTCTGGAGCAACAACACGGATCTTGAGGGTCTCTTGCTTGAAGAATACGGTCGTTTCCTAATCACAAGGTGAGAAGTTGAGTAAGTGTATCCATGACTAAGCAGACATCACTGTCATTTATAATGTTTACGGTGAGAAGCGAAAGGAGGAAGGCGAAACCTTCCACGTGCAAGTTACAAACACTATAACCACCCAATGAGGAAAGCTTTACTGTATCACCAGTCAAGGGGGTCTCAGAAAGGCTCATATGAGGGGAACCCAGACTTCAACCCTGGTGAATCTGACTCCAAAGCCCACTCCACTCCACCAGTATGTTGCCAGTATATGAAAATGCTACTACTAGAGACAGAAAACCTTGGTGAAGGAATGATTGGTTATAAAAATGCAAATATCCCTGGGTCAAATCACACATGAATGCATTACAAGTATTAATACTCTTGCTAAATTAATTTGTAAGGAAGTCGGAAGTGTATCTTTGAAGGCTAATAGAGGATTGGCTGGAGGGAAACAGGGCAAGAGCCAGACAGAAGTGATTTTTGTATCCCTCCTGCATGCTGAGTCCTTAGTAGCAAGAAGGTTCTGGATAAGAGGAAAGAGGTCAAGATACCATAAAGACTCATCTCTTTGTCAAATAGAGTTTGATGTAGAAGCAACATAACAGTAGCCAACACAGGTACTAAGTATTTTGTTCACATAGCTAAAATATCTCTAAGTTCAAAACACAGCTAGCTTTCTTCCTTTTCTACTTTCCTTCAAAAATCCTTTAAGGAAGTGTCTCCCTAATCCACAAGAAAATCAGAATTCACCTAATGATCACAAATACATTCATTACACTCTTTGGAACGTGCCAAGTCCACAATCACCTACTGTGTTTTCTTCCTGACTTTCTGAACTCAGTCCTAGTTTCCCAAATATACCCTAAACTTTCCGGCTTCCATGCCTTTGCTCATGCTGTTTCCTCTAACAGAAACCTCCATCTACCATCTCAAAATACCTCGCTTCCTGTAGAGCCCGTCCCAAACTGTGAAGCTCATCCTGATATTCTCAATCTAATGTGCATGCTCCCTCTGAACCCTCGAAGGGCTTACTTTATATTTCTCTTTTTGCATTTATTCATTCTCCTTTGCCCTGAAGTCATTTTTATTCTTGTCTTATGCCTACTACCAGTGTGTTAAACCCCCTTTAAGGGAAAGAGTTTATCTCTATATCACCAGCTCCACTTCGTGCCATATTCAGAATTCAATAAATAGTTGTGACATTTAATTAAATCTATCCAAGACTGTCAACCAGGTTACACATGTAAAGTCCAAGACAAGGTTCTCAATAAAGTGGTACTTGATGGTCTAGAAGGGTTCATATGGTTCTCAAGCTCTATCTTAAAACCTCAAATATATATAAAAACCACATATAAAAGTCTCAAACAGATGACACATATCTCAAATGACTGTCAGCCAATGATCTCCTTCCTGAAATTACTTCCAGAGAACAATGTTGTTTAATCTAAAAGATTTGGGGGGAGGGGCTTAGTTACTGAACTACTTAAATTCAGAAGTCTTTCAGAACGAGATAATAAACCTTGGCAGTTCACAGTTGGATTTACTCTGACTATATTCAGTTAAAAATATGTCGATGTCTCCTTTGTTCTTAAGCATACCTGCACCCTTAATATTGACAGAAGCAAAGACGCAGAGAGCAAAATATAGAAAGCATAAGAATTTACTGCCCTTCTTCGAAAAAGTAATGACCCATGTGAAGCATTTCTAGCATAATCACGTCTAAAACACATTCATAACTATGTTTTACGTGTACCTAGAAGGAATGGGAATGAGAAATAGGATTTGAGGAGCATAGGAAAAAAAAACCACACACACACACATAATGCAACTGTACCAGTACTCTTCCTCCACCCAGAGAAGCAGCCCTGTTCCTGTTTTCCCATCTTCTACAAGGCAATCTGGGTCAATCTGCTTAAACTGTCAGAGCCTCAGTTTCCTTAAATGTAAAAAGAAAACAGGGGAGGTAGAGGAGGGAATCCTTCTATCTCTTTACCTACATCTCTGGGTTGTTGTGATGATGGAATTAAATAACACTCACAGAAGCTCCTTGAAAAATACAGAGCTATACAAATGTCAAGTGCTGTTATCACAACCTGCCCACTTAGCCTCTTCTGACACGTCTTTTCTCTTGCTAAATAAGAGAGCCGGAAAAAGGTCTCAAGAGAGGAGATTTAGAGTTATGATCATTTCCAGTAAGATTCTTCTCCTGTATATACTTCCTCCCCCCAAACTTACCAGATTATCCCAAGAAAATGCTCAGATTTTGTATTCATTTTCCTATGTCATCTGACTACAGTACTTGACACCACTTTTAAATGGAATTAAGATAGATCAAAAGATTTATATTGGAGAAGTGAAGATTAATAAAAAAATCTTACAAGCAAAGTCGTTAGTTTTGCTTTCTGTAACTGGTTGGGGAACTGAGATCTATTTTTCCACTAATTCTGTAGTTTTATTTTCTATGATGGCATTGTATTTTTGGACTACCACATACTAACTATTAAGGTTATACAAGCACCATATGATAATCATTAGCCTATTTAAATTTCCTGTTCCAGTAAACCACATCTTTGCAACTATTTTTTTTACCTTTAAAAAACATATATGAATTCAAAAAGAGTCATGTAGCACAATGTTCATTGCAGCTCTATTTACAATAGCCAGGACATGGAAGCAACCTAAGTGTCCATCGACAGATGAACGGGTAAAGAAGATGTGGCACATATATACAATGGAATATTACTCAGCCATAAAAAGAAACGAAATTGAGTTATTTGTAGTGAGGTGGATGGACCTAGAGTCTGTCATACAGAATGAAGGAAGTCAGAAAGAGAAAAACAAACACCGTATGCTAACACATATATATGGAATCTAAAAAAAAGAAAAAGGTTCTGAAGAATCTAGGGGCAGGACAGGAATAAAGATGTAGACATAGAGAATGGACTTGAGGACACGGGGAGCGGGAAGGGTAAGCTGGGACGAAGTGAGAGAGTGGCATGCACATATATACACTACCAAATGTAAAACAGATAGCTAGTGGGAAGCAGCCGCATAGCACAGGGAGATCAGCTCGGTGCTTTGTGACCACCTAGAGGGGTGGGATAGGGAGGGTGGGAGGGAGACGCAAGAGGAAGGAGATATGGGGATATATGTATATGTATAGCTGATTCACTTTGTTATAAAGCAGAAACTAACACACCATTGTAAAGCAATTATACTCCAATAAAGATGTTTTAAAAAAATATATGAATAAATAACAAGAAAATAATCAGTTGTCCAAAAAAGAAGAAAACCCTTTGATTAATCACTACGCCACATATACTGAGGATTTCTTTTCTTTCCCCCCCAAAGAGAAGGGTATCATATATTCAAGTCCTTACAGTCTTTTATTTACAGAATAATCTCTCAAGTACTTTATTTGGAACAAAGAAGTATTCTTTGAATGAAGATACTCAAATATGAAACAATCTCAATCAAAGGTCAGCTGATGGAATCATCTATTTTAAGGAGGCAAAGAAATTGAATAAAAGCTTACTCATGATCTACAGGGTTGTAAGCTCACAACTGTTCATATTATTAGATGTCATTGTAAACAAGCCTTTTAAAGATCACTTTGAAAAACAGTACAGAAAATGGCTACATTTTGGAGCTCTCCAATATACACCTATAGACAGGGAACAAAAAAATCTGAAATGTGTGCTAGGGACTGGGATAAACTTTAGAAATAACTTCATACATGGATACCCAAAACATGAAGGTCTATGCAGTTTAGATGGGAGTGAAGAGATGGAATCTGGCACACTGTACTAGGTGACTTCAAAATAGCTCAGTTACATTAAAGACATGATATCAAAGATGCAAATGTAGGCTCTGAATAAATTATTTCCTGAAAGTGAATAGAAAAAAACATTATTTCTACATAAAGATATTAAATAATATGCTATTAATGTATGTCTCATATTATTCCATCTCTAAAAGTTTATATCTTCAAGTTGGCCCCGAAGTATTTTTAATCTTATTATTGGGAAGCTGGGGACCTGCCTTATATCTGAGGGTACCCTACCTTCACTCATCTATGGGCATCTATTGAAAGAAACAGAAGCTAATTTCCCACTAGTGTGAAAGTGAATGAGTGATGAGTTAGAATAGTGAATTCAATGCTCAGCTACTAGATTCAAGAGATAGCAAAGACACAGGGAACAGAGTATTGTATTTTAAAGACAACAGGGGATACTGTTCATCACTTTCGCTGTGAAGAAAGAATTCTCCCACTCAAACTTTCTATTTGAGCAAAACTCAAATAAACAAAAAGCTGCACTAACACCAAAACATTTTTTGTTAACTAAAAATTTTGTGTACTAAGAGGGACACAAAATTTCAGTGGATCAAGGCAATAAAAAAAAAGGCATTGAACTGAATTTTGAGTTTTTCCTTTAACCACACATTTTCCCACTCCCATTGTACTCTGCTGAGGCCACTTTTCTGCATTTCCCTGAACAAAAAATCATTCTAGAGGGAGGCTGAGAAGTCAGGTAAAAACTGGCCCAAGAGCCCAAACTCCCACCCCCACGTAATTTATTAAGGTCTCATTTTGCATGATCATACAATCAACAATGAACCGAATGCCCTCAATGAGATCAAAAGCAAAGTCACTCATTTTACATCAAACTGCGTTTCTTCCCTTTGTGACTCATGAATAGAATCCAAGTCCATTAGCCAGATGTGTGAAAACTTATCAACAAATATTGAGTTTTGGCAGCTATCATAATAATAATTTTTAAAGTCTTGCTACTTTGGGCACCTTTCCCTTACATCTGGAAGAAAACATGAGGCCCATCTAAGTCTATGTACATTAAACAATAAATGCTGCCAAAAATAAAAAGCCATAACATTCTCTTTAATCTCCTCCAGGAAATCTTAAATAACTATGTAAACAGTAGCATACCTGTCTTGCCAATTGTAAGGCAACATTCATACAAGTCAAACGGTAGGAGATGTTACTGAACGTCTGTATGAAGAAAAGGTGAAGGTGATATCAATTCAAACCATTAAAATTCATTTGCTGTGCTATATCTGAACATATATAATAATAATGTTAAATGAGAGCTGTTTTTCATAAGTACCATCAGCCTCATATTAAACTTAACATTTAGTGCTACATCACGCAAATCAAAGTTGGTATCATAAATAATCCAATGTAAGGAAATACAGCATTTAAAAAGAAAAAAAGAGTAAAGGGGGAAATGAATGAATGCAATTATGGCATTTATACTTTGGTCTTTCATTCATTGATTTTTACAGTTCTCAAAGTGCCTCAACCTTTACCCTTGGTCTAAATCTAAGATCTCTCAAGCAGAAACCACATGAAAGGAAAGTGCAGGCTAAAACCTCAGACTAAACAATAATTCCTCTCTTCAGACTGAAAATTGTTCTCCCAAACATCTCACCAGCAGACAGTCAGGAGTTAGGAGTGGAATTATTCCGAAGCGCTGCATGTGAATACATCTGCTCCTTGTCCTCTTGTGTAAACACTTCCCCTGGTGAAAAACTGGATCCAGCAAACCTCCCTAAGGGCAACCAAGAAATGACTTGAAAATACGGGTGCTCACGCCCAGGCAGCCTGCCCTCTCCTAGGCATCTTGATTCCTGGTGCCCACCAGTCCTCACAAACATCCCCTGCAGGGCAGGGGCAGCATTGATCGCACTGCGTACTGACCCAGACGCCTCATGTGAGATGTTTACTTAGCAGGATACTCTCCTTAGAAAGGCAGGGACTCTCTCTGCAAACCAGAAAGTGTCAACCAAACAGCCCAAGAGGGCCACATTGCAGGGTTCAGGGGGAGGAGCTCTTGTCTTTGTAACGCTGACAGTTTAAACTCCAACTGAGGGCAATGGTCAGTTCTCTGAACTTGAGAGTCAGCTGCAAGCTGTAGTCCCACATTCTCATAACCCTGAAGTAGCACTAGGCAACTCTCTTCATCTCAAAGGAAGGAAATATATTCCTTAGGCCCACCCTGAGTCGATCAACAAACCATCATATATTCACTAAGCATACTCAGCATACATTTCCTCAGTCTAGCTGGGGAGAAAACAAACAACTAAGATAGATGGAACAAAAAGGGAATAATTCTAAATAGTAGCTAATGGCCACAATTGGTAATTATTATTATCACAGGGTTCAAGGAAGAATGTCTTCTCGGAGAGATTCACGTGAGAAAGAGCAGTAGAGAGGGTTCATGGTAACAACAGGACTTGGGCTGAACCTGGAAGGATCGGAGGGACTTACATACGGGGAGGAAGGGAGAACAGCAGAGCTAAGGAGGGGAAACAGAAATCAGCAGGGATGTGCCACAAAGGGTGAGGGACCTGTTTATCGAGAAGGTGAGGGGGTGGGGCTGTGTGAGAAGAGAGAGTACGTAGAGCTAGACTCTAGATGGCCATACGGTGTGGAGATGGACAGACAGGTAAGGAGGGGATGAAGAAGAAGAGGTGGTGGGATGGGGAAGGATTAAATAGAAAATAATAAATAGAATGTAAGGAAAAGAGATACGTGTGTTTATAACATCTCAACCCCCTCCATTAGAATGTGAGCACTGTTACTTCACCATATTCCCAGGATACAGCACGGGGCTTGTCACAAAATGATACAGAAAACCAAAGACTACTGAAAGGTTACTCTGAGCCACACTGTAGCACATGACTTACATATATGAGCTATTAATAGAGTTTGTACTATTTTCTTCATCTGATGAATGAGGAGACCAAGGATCAGCAATGTGAGCTGCTGCGCCGGAGGTCATATCGTTAGGGAACCACTGATCAAAACCTCCCGCCTTGGCCTTGGCCTTGGCCACGCATGAGGATAACCACTTGCCTGAGTTGTCTCACAACAGAGGTCCCGGTAAGGAACACGGTGCTGCCGAAGAAAACTAACAGGGAGAATTTGGGAGGAGGCAAAAAGAGGGAGGAGACACCAGCCCATGATACTGTCCTGCCAACCTCCCAGAACCCTTTGCGCTGGAATCCATCTTGGCTGAGAGATGCGTGTGCCACCAGGAAGGACCCTAAATCAGATCAAATATGGGCCAAGCAAGATCACTGGCCAGAGACAACCCGGAAAGTAACCCCATTACCATAAAACCCGAGACTGCAAGCCACGCGACATGGCAGAGCAGTCCTCCTGGCTTCCCTTACCCTGCTGCTCTCCCGCCCAGGCGCCCCTTTCCAATAAGGTCTTTTGATTTGTCACCAATGTGTCAACTCAGACAATTCATTTCCAAATGTTAGACAAAAACCCACTCTCGGGCCCTGGAAGGGGTCCCCCTTCCTGCAACAACGTGGGCCTGGGACCCCAGAGTGCATCTGAGAATGGAAGATCCTCCAGGGCAGGACCTGTGCTCTGTCCACTGCTGCATTCCCATCAGCTAGAACAATGCCTAGGGTGCACAGCAGACACGCAGTACACATTTCTGAATGAATGAATCTTAACCAGCATTCATCTTGTCTTGCTACATAACAAGTATTCCTATTATGAGTGAGTCAGTAAATGAAGCAAGCAAGCACAAAAGTGCTTTTTTACATAAGACACTAACAATAAAGGATTCAGGAAGTTTTTAAAACACTGCCGTAGAAATAACTCTTGTAAGTATAATAACAATACTCTCACAAAGCATAATTGTTTCTTTATTAAAGGCAAATATTCAGGAAGTTATTTGTATATAAAATGAAATAATCATGAACATTAACATAAGCCCAAAGGCACAAGATCAAAAATAATTTGGAGAGATTTAAAATAAAACAAAAATATCAGAGAGTTGGTAAATTTGAAAGTACAACTAAAAGCAACCTGGCAACACCCTTCTCAGGGCTTACTGACACACAAAGCAGAGCAATGAGGTGTTATGGTAACACTTAGGGCTGGTTCATGTTTCCAGGGAACAGGTATTTCTGTACTAAGACAAAGGTGTCTTAGTGTAGAGTCCCATGAACCACTAGAAAGTTCAGGCAGTGGGCTTCCCTGGCGATCCGGTGGTTAAGACTCCGTGCTTCCACTGCAGGGGGCGTGGGTTCAATCCCTGGTTGGGGAACTAGGATCCCACATGCCACATGGTGTGGCCAAATAAACAAATAAATAGGAAAAAAAAAAAGAAAGTTTAGGCAAAATTAGAAGATATGTATAAATATAAATTTTTCTGGGGAGAAATTTTTATCAGATTCTGAAAAGGAATTGGGAACTTTGAAAAGTTAGGATGTACTGCAAAGTTTTGTAACATAAAAAACGCAGGAAAAACTTCCTAGTTGTAACAAATTCTTTACAGCCAAAGGCTTTTTATTCTAGTGAAACCATTTTTGACTTCTGAACTCCAGAACTGTAAGATAATAAATTTGTGTTGTTTTAAACCACTAACTTTTTGGTAAACTGTTACAGCTGCAATAGGAAACTAAAATAAGCAATAACACCCCAAGTGGGTCACTTTAGTGAAGCTATTATTATAGGTATAGGTTTGTTTGGGTTTTTTTAACATCTTTATTGGAGTATAATTGCTTTACAATGATGTGTTAGTTTCTGCTTTATAACAAAGTGAATCAGTTATACATATACATATGCTCCCATATATCTTCCCTCTTGCATCTCCCTCCCTCCAACCCTCCCTATCCCACCCCTCTAGGTGGTCACAAAGCACTGAGCTGATCTCCCTGTGCTATGTGGCTGCTTC
Source organism: Eubalaena glacialis (assembly GCF_028564815.1). Lineage (NCBI taxonomy): Eukaryota > Metazoa > Chordata > Mammalia > Artiodactyla > Balaenidae > Eubalaena > Eubalaena glacialis. Next base: position 176,552,485 of record NC_083716.1, on the reverse strand, counting down.
CCACTGGCTATCTATTTTACGTTTGGTAGTGTATATATGTCCATGCCACTCTCTCACTTTGTCACAGCTTACCCTTCCCCCTCCCCATATCCTCAAGTCCATTCTCTAGTAGGTCTGTGTCTTCATTCCCATCTTGCCAGCCAAAGCAATCTTGAGAAAGAAAAACGGAGCTGGAGGAATCAGGCTCCCTGACTTCAGACTATAGTACAAAGCTACAGTAATCAAGACAGTATGGTACTAGCACAGAAACAGAAATATAGATCAATGGAACAGGATAGAAAGCCCAGAGATAAACCCACACACATATGGTCACCTTATCTTTCATAAAGGAGGCAAGAATATACAGTGGAGAAAAGACAGCCTCTTCAATAAGTGGTGCTGGGAAAACTGGACAGCTACACGAAAAAGTATGAAATTAGAAAACTCCTTAACACCATACACAAAAATAAACTCAAAATGGATTAAACACCTAAATGTAAGGCCAGACACTATCAAACTCTTAAAGGAAAACATAGGCAGAACACTCTATGACATAAATCACAGCAAGATCCTTTTTGACCCACCTCCTAGAGAAATGGAAATAAAAACAAAAATAAACAAATGGGACCTAATGAAACTTAAAAGCTTTTGCACAGCAAAGGAAACTAAAAACAAGACCAAAAGACAACCCTCAGAATGGGAGAAAATATTTGCAAATGAAGCAACTGACAAAGGAATGGGTATTTTTATCATAACACTGATGGGCTCCCAGGCGCTTCCTCCAGTACAGAGTAGCATAAATGCCAAGGAAAATCTGCTCCCCCACCTCACTGGGAAGGGGTAAAAGCTAGGCTCTGCATCTAAACAGTTACTAGTCATGGACACTAAGCTCCCACCATCCCTGAAATCCCTCATCCCACTGCCCCCAGTCCTCCATTCCCTCAGTAATTCTCCAGGGGACCACAACAAAGGCCTGCCTTCAACCCACGCTGCACGTTGCTGTCAGGTTCATCTTTATTTTCCCTCCCATCAAAGACTCTTCTCGCTCAGAACTTTTAATGGCCACCATTGCCCCCTGGCTAGATTCTGCTGCTGCTTTCAGGACCTTCCCCATGAGGCTCCATTGCCTCGCCAGCCTCACCTCCCTTCCCACAGCCTGAGCTCCAGCCAGAGGGCTAGATACAGGCTCTTAGGGCTTTCCTTGGCTAGAGTACTTTTTCTACCCATTCTCTCTTTTTCACCTGACAAAATTTAATCCACTTTTGCTGGCCTATCTGAAACACCACTTCCTCCATCAAGCCACTGTATCCTTAAGAACACTGTTCTCTCACCCCATTTGAAGCCCCATGGCCTCTTGTAAATAAAGTGCTTAGCACAATGCCTGGCATTAATACATTCCTCTCACTTGGGGCATTTATTTTATTCTCACCTCATCCCTGCTCCTAAATCCAAAGTTTCATCAGAATTGTCTCACTTATATTTGGTGTGATACCCAGTTGACAGATGCCAACACAACCGACTTAAGTCTGGATACCAGATGCCATTCTGTATCCAGACTTAGGGGATCCACGGGGAGGACCACTCTATTCCTACAGAAAGTGTGTGTACTTCTCCCTCCATGGTCCCCTTACCTAAAATCTGAGGAGGTTTAGGAAAGCCTAGGTTATTATTTCTTTTGAATTCTGCTTCTCTGAATTCAAGTGTTTCATACTTTAAAAACTTTTTTTGGAACCTGCTTTTACATGTCTTTATAAACAATAAAATTAAACCAACAAACGTTCTTAAAGGGGAAATAAAATATTTAACAAAGGGCACTGCAATAGCCAATAGTTAAAGTGACACAATTTAAGTGACTATGAAAAAAGGAAGGTCTACTATGAAAAACAATAAATGTTCCTCAATGAGGGTATTAGTGAATAAATAATGTTGACTTTAGGATGAAGTTAAGACTAGTAGTTGCATAAGCATTAGTCACAGAGTATTTCAAGGATAAGCCACACGTATACTAGGTAACACTGCTAACCCAAGTTATTTAGAAGTGAGATATCATTTAAATACCAGTAATCTCAACTTGGGATTCAAATTCTCATGCTGTCGGCCATTTTTCACATCTGCTAGTGAAGAAATTATTTTTCCTCTAGGGACAATGTGAAATTTCATGCCACAGATAGTGAAGTTGTTTGGCTTCTACTGTCTTCTAGAGACAATGGGAAATAGCACCAACAATATTTTTAAATGACTTATGAATAAATTTAAAATCATCTTTCTCTTTTCAGAATTATAGGTATTTTGATCAAGCAATGAAATTACTTGGACTCTATTCTATGGATACTCCAAAGTACAGGGGAAAAAAGTACACAGAGATCTTCATCATTCACAGAGATAAACCTGACACCTGACCCATTATAAATGGCTCTAAGACACTTAGAATAACAAATATATATTAAGAATGTTCCTAGGTAATAGGAGAACAATAAAATAAACCTTGGGACATCCACTAGATGCAATATTATATAGCTGTGTAAGTAAACACTTAAACAGAAAGGGCACTGACATGGGACTCTGATGCCATGCGGAGCAGCATCATGAAAATCCCACCTGTCCCTCTACAGGTGGCGAACACAGCAAGTGATTTTGATTCATTCTTTGTAATACACCGTCCTGGTTATGGACTTTGGGCAAGTTACTCAGACTCTCTAAGTCTCAACTTCTTTGACTATAAAATGAGCACAAAAAGAGAGCCTACCACAGAAGAGCATTGTGAAGATTTAATAATCCCCTAATGAATAGGGGATGCTTAGCCCAACATTGGCCTTTAACTAATAGTACACTTTCCAGTCTAGTGCTTTAAAATAGCAGGAGATAAAACTGTATATGCAATATGATCCCACAACTATAGCAAAAAACATAAAATTATACACTGAACAATGCTTTAACTAATTATATTAAAATATTCCTCCATTTTCACTTTTTTATTTTCCAAAATTCTATAATTTTTATATATTCTTATATAATGGAGATAAAAAGCAATCAATTTTACTTTAAAACTTCATCTCCAAGAGACTTGCATTAGGGACTTCCCTGGTGGCGCAGGGGTTAATAATCCACCTGCCAATGCAGGGGACACGGGTTTGAGCCCTCGTCCGGCAAGATCCCACATGCCGCGGAGCAACTAAACCCACGTGCCACAACTACTGAGCCTGTGCTCTAGAGCCTGCGAGCCACAACTACTGAGCCTGTGTGCCACAACTACTGAAGCCCGCGTGCCTAGAGCCTGTGCTCCTCAACAAGAGAAGCCACCGCAGTGAGAAGCCCGCGCACCACAATGAAGAGTAGCCCCCACTCACCGCAAGTAGAGAAAGCCCGCGTGCAGCAATGAAGACCCAATGCAGACATAAATAAATAAATAAATAAATTTATTTTTTAAAAAAGAGGCTTGCATTAAAATGTCTGTGCATACATACACACACATAATATATACACATACATATACATAATGTATATATATGTTTGATAGTTAATTCAAATATTTTTATTTAGTAATTTTTCTCTCATTGACCTTATTTATAGGATAGCATATTTAAACTAGTTACTCAACTTAAGTTAGAAATGGCTAAAAGATCAAATTAAGCCATGCCTTTCCAACAAAAGGATAGGCTTTATTCTTCTATTTCTTTTAACTATGACCATAACCTCTTCCAGCTGCCCAGGTAAAAGAAATTTCACAGCAAGAAAGCTCTTGGTAATTTGGACAAATCCACCAGGTCAGATATTTAGCTGATTTGTTGGACTCCCTGAAGCTGGCCTTGCCCAACTGAGACCTCTCCAAGGCTGGGTTCCAGTCATCTGCTTAGTTCTAGAGTCTCCTCCCGGAGACTGCACTTGTTTAACAAATTTGAGGCAGCCGAGGTCTTCCTTCAACTCATGGCCTGGGTGACTCAGCTTTTAATTCTACGACGAAACGTAAAATGTATACACCCTTCAACCCAGAAATTCCAGTTTTAGGAACTTATTCTGCAAAAAAAAACTAACACGAGATACGCACTGAAGAACGTTCCTTGAAGCCCACTTTTTAATGCTTATGCCAATAAGGAACTAACTAACAAATTAAGTTTCTGCCAAATGCAGACATTAGTCAGAATGAGGTACATCTGTATGTACTGAACTAGAAAGATGTCTTTACTAAATAAGTAAGTAGGGCAGAAGAAGTACCAGAACAAAGTACAAAGCATGAACCCTTGTAAAACTTATATTCATACACAAAAACATGGAAATACACATCAGAGATTAATTGTAAGGCATGCATGGTATTAGAGCTAGGGGAAAGCTCAGTTGTTATCACAAACACTTCTAATATTATTTCAATTTGCTGCAATGACTGTATAATGACAGAGGCTGTAATAGCAGGGTACTAGGAGCCAAAGCCCCAGAACCATGGTGCCTGGGCTCAAATCCCAGCTCCACTTCTTACTAGCCAACACTTTTATTCCTCTGTTTCCCCTTCTTTCAAATTCAGATGATGATATGACCTCCCTCTAGGATGCTTATAGATTAAATAAATTATACATTTAAAATAAAGCCCTCAACCTCACATGTATTAAGATGTCTACCACCCAGAAAGAGAGAGAAAGGAGGGAGGGAAAATAGCAACTGTTGATGAGAATGTGGAGAAATTAGAAACCTTGTTCACTGTTGGTGGAAATGTAAAATAGTGCAGCCTCTATGGAAAACAGTACGGTAGTTCCTCCAAAAACTAGAACTACCATATGATTCAGCAATTCCACTTCTGGCTATATACCCAAAAGAATTGAAAGCAGGGTCTCAAACAGATATCTGGGGACTTCCCTGGTGGTGCAGTAGTTAAGACTCTGCGCTCCCAATGCAGGGGGCCTGGGTTCAACCCCTGGTCAAGGAACTAGATCCCACATGCATGATGCAACTAAGAGTATGCATGCCACAACTAAGGAGCCCAAGAGTCACAACTAAGGAGCCCGCCTGACACAACTAAGACCCAGCGAAACCAAATAAATAAATAAATAAATATTAAAACAAACAAACAACAAAAAAAAAACAGATATCTGTACGCCATGCACACAGCAGCATTCACAACAGCCAAGAAGCAGAAGCAACAGAAGTGTCCATCAAAGGATGAATAGGTAAATGAAATGTGGTCTGTACATAAAATGGAATATAATTCAGTCTTAAAAAGGAAGGAAACTCTGACACATGCTAAAACATGGGTGAACCTTCAGGACATTATGCTAAGTGAATAAGCCAGGCACAAAACGACAAATACTGTATGATTCTACTTATATGAGGTACCTAGAATAGTGAAATTCATGGAGACGGAAAGTAAAGTGGTGGATTCCAGGGGCTGCAGGGAGGAGGGAATGGGGAGTTATTGTTTAATGGGTATAGAGTTTCACTTTTGAAGATAAAAAGAAATCTGGAAATGGATGGTGGTGATGGCTGTACAACACATGTACTTAACGCCACTGAACTGCACACTTTAAAATGGTTAAGCTGGTATATTTTATTTTATGTGTATTTTACCACAATTTTTTAAAACTTTAATAAAATAAAAAATAAAGCCCTTACAGCAGTATCTTGCCCAAAATAAGTGCTTAGTAAATTTTAACAGTAATAGAGATTGGTTCAAGATGGCAGAGTAGAAGGACATGCTCTCACTCCCTCGTGTGAGAACACCAGAATCACAACTAGCTGCTGGACAATCATCGACAGGAAGACACTGAAACTCACCAAGAAAGATACCCCAAGATATCTTGGGGTATACATACAAAGATACATCCAAAGACAAAGGAGAAGCCACAATGAGATGGTAGGAGGGGTGCAATCACAATAAAATCAAATCCCATAACTGCTGGGTGGGTGACTCACAAACTGGAGAACACTTATACCACAGAAGTCCACCCACTGGAGTGAAGGTTCTGAGCCTCACGTCAGGCTTCCGAACCTGGGGGTCCGGCAATGGGAGGAGGAATTCCTAGAGAATCAGACTTTGAAGGCTAAAGGGATTTGATTGCAGGACTTTGACAGGACTGGGGGAAACAGAGACTCCACTCTTGTAGGGCACACACAAAGTAGTGTGCACATCGGGACCCAGGGGAAGGAGCAGTGACCCCATGGGAGACTGAACCAGACCTACCTGCTAGTGTTGGAGGGTGTCCTGCAGAGGCGGGTGGGGGTGGCTATGCGACACTCTGAGGACAAGGACACTGGCAGCAGAAGTTCTGAGAAGTACTCCTTGGCATGAGCCCTCCCAGAGTCTGCTATTAGCCTCACAAAAGAGCCCTGGTAGGCTCTAGTGTTGGGTCGTCTCAGGCCAAACAACCAACAGGGAGAGAACCCAGCCCCACCCATCAACAGACAAGCAGATTAAAGTTTTACTGAGCTCTGCCCACCAAAGCAACAGCCAGCTCTACCCACCACCAGTCTCTCCCATCAGGAAACTTGCACAAGCCTCTTAGATAGCCTCATCCACCAGAGGGCAGACAGCAGAAGCAAGAAGAACTACAGTCCTGCAGCCTGTGGAACAAAAACCACATTCATAGAAAGACAGACAAGATGAAAAGGCAGAGGGCTATGTACCAGATACAGGAATAAGATAAAACCCCAGAAAAACAACTAAAGGAAGTGGAGATAGGCAACCTTCCAGAAAAAGAATTCAGAATAATGACAGTGAAGATGATCCAGGACCTCAGAAAAAGAATGGAGGCAAAGATCGAGAAGATGCAAGAAATGTTTAACAAAGATCTAGAAGAATTAAAGAACAAACAAACAGAGATGAACAACACAACAACTGAAATGAAAAATACACTAGAAGGAATCAATAGCAGAATAACTGAGGCAGAAGAACGGATAAGTGACCTGGAAGACAGAATGGTGGAATTCACTGCTGCTGAACAGAAAAAAGAATGAAAAGAAATGAAGACAGCCTAAGAGACCTCTGGGACAACACTAAACGCAAAAACATTCACATTATAGGGGTCCCAGAAGGAGAAGAGAGAGAGAAAGGACTCGAGAAAATATCTGAAGAGATTATAGTCGAAAACTTCCCTAACATGGGTAAGGAAATAGCCACCCAAGTCCAGGAAGTGCAGCAAGTCCCATACAGGATAAACCCAAGGAGAAACACGCCGAGACACATAGTAATCAAATTGGCAAAAATTAAAGACAAAGAAAAATTATTGAAAGCAGCAAGGGAAAAGCGACAAATAACATACAAGGGAACTCCCATAAGGAGTTCTGCTGATTTCTCAGCAGAAGCTCTGCAAGCCAGAAGGGAGTGGCACAATATATTTAAAGTGATGAAAGGGAAGAACCTACAACCAAGATTAATCTACCCGGCAAGGATCTCATTCAGATTCGAAGGAGAAATCAAAAGCTTTACAGACAAGCAAAAGCTAAGAGAATTCAGCACCACCAAACCAGCTCCACAACAACTGCTAAAGGAACTTCTCTAAGTGGGAAACACAAGAGAAGAAAAGGACCTACAAAAACAAACCCAAAACAATTAAGAAAATGGGAATAGGAACATATATATCGATAATTACCTTAAACATAAATGGATTAAATGCTCCAGCCAAAAGACACAGGCTTGCTGAATGGATACAAAAACAAGACCCATCTATATGCCGTCTACAAGAGACCCACTTCAGACCTAGGGACACATTCAGACTGAAAGTGAGGGGATGGAAAAAGATATTCCATGCAAATGGAAATCAAAAGAAAGCTGGAGTAGCAATACTTATATCAGATAAAATAGACTTTAAAATAAAGAATGTTACAAGAGACAAGGAAGGACACTACATAATGATCAAGGGATCCATCCAAGAAGAAGACATAACAATTATAAATATATATGCACCCAACATAGGAGCACCTCAATACATAAGGCAACTGCTAACAGCTCTAAAAGAGGAAATCGACAGTGACACAATAATAGTGGGGGACTTTAACACCTCACTTACACCAATGGACAGATCATCCAAACAGAAAATTAATAAGGAAACACAAGCTTTAAATGACACAATAGACCAGATAGATTTAATTGATATTTACAGGACATTCCATCCAAAAACAGCAGATTACACTTTCTACTCAACTGCGCATGGAACATTCTCCAGTATAGATCACATCTTGGGTCACAAATCAAGCCTCAGTAAATTTAAGAAAACTGAAATCATATCAAGCATCTTTTCTGACCACAACGCTATGAGATTAGAAATCAATTATAGGGAAAAAAACGTAAAAAACACAAACACATGGAGGCTAAACAATGCATTACTAAATAACCAAGAGATCACTGAAGAAATCAAAGAGGAAATCAAAAAATACCTAGAGACAAATGACAATGAAAACACGACGATCCAAAACCTATGGGATGCAGCAAAAGCAGTTCTAAGAGGGAAGTTTATAGCAATACAAGCCTACGTCAAGAAACAAGAAAAATCTCAAATAAACATTCCAACCTTACACTTAAAGGAACTAGAGAAACAAGAATAAACAAAACCCAAAGTTAGCAGAAGAAATCATAAAGATCAGAGCAGAAATAAATGAAATAGAAACAAAGAAAACAATAGAAAAGATCAATAAAACTAAAAGCCGGTTCTTTGAGAAGATAAACAAAATTGATAAACCATTAGCCAGACTCATCAAGAAAAAGAGGGAGAGGACTCAAATCAATAAAATTAGAAATGAAAAAGAAGAAATCACAACTGACACTGCAGAAATACAAAGGATTATAAGAGATTACTACAAACAACTATATGCCAATAAAATGGACAACCTGGAAGAAATGGACAAATTCTTAGAAAGGTACAACCTTCCAAGACTGAACCAGGAAGAAATAGAAAATATGAACAGACCAATCACAAGTAATGAAATTGAAACTGTGATTAAAAAGCTTCCAACAAACAAAAGTCCAGGACCAGATGGCTTCACAGGTGAATTCTATCAAACATTTAGAGAAGAGCTAACACCCATCTTTCTCAAACTCTTCCAAAAAACTGCAGAGGAAGGAAAACTCCCAAACTCATACTATGAGGCCACCATCACCCTGATACCAAAACCAGACAAAGATACTACAAAAAAAGAAAATTCCAGACCAGTATCACTGATGAATATAGATGCAAAAATCCTCAACAAAATAGTAGCAAACAGAATCCAACAACACATTAAAAGGATCATACACCATGATCAAGTGGGATTTATCCCAGGGATGCAAGGATTTTTCAATATATGCAAATCAATCAATGTGATACACCATATTAACAAATTGAAGAAGAAAAACCAAATGATCATCTCAATAGATGCAGAAAAAGTTTTTGACAAAATTCAACAGCCATTTATGATAAAAACTCTCCAGAAAGTGGGCATAGAGGGAACCTACCTCAATATAATAAAGGCCATATATGACAACCCCACAGGAAACATCATTCTCAATGGTGAAAAACTGAAAGCATTTCCGCTAAGATCAGGAACAAGACAAGGATGTTCACTCTCACCACTATTATTCAACATAGTTTTCGAAGTCCTAGCCACAGCAATCAGAGAAGAAAAAGAAATAAAAGGAATACAAATTGGAAAAGAAGAAGTAAAACTGACACTGTTTGCAGATGACATGATACTATACACAGAGAATCCTAAAGATAACACTAGAAAACTACTAGAGCTAATCAATGAATTTCGTAAAGTTGCAGGATACAAAATTAATGCACAGAAATCTCTTGCATTCCTATACACTAATGATGAAAAATCTGAAAGAGAAATTAAGGAAACACTCCCATTTACCATTGCAACAAAAACAATAAAATACCTAGGAATGAACCTACCTAGGGAGACAAAAGACCTGTAGGCGGAAAACTGTAAGACACTGTTGAAAGAAATTAAAAATGATACCAACAGATGGAGAGATATACCATGTTCTTGGATTGGAAGAATCAACATTGTGAAAAACACTATACTACCCAAAGCAATCTACAGATTCAATGCAATCCCTATCAAACTACCAATGGCATTTTTTACAGAACTAGAACAAAAAACATTAAAATTTGTATGGAGACACAAAAGACCCCAAATAGCCAAAGCGGTATTGAGGGAAAAAAACGGAGCTGGAGGAATCAGACTCCCTCACTTCAGACTATACTACAAAGCTACAGTGATCAAGACAATATGGTACTGGCACAAAAACAGAAATATAGATCAATGGAACAGGATAGAAAGCCCAGAGATAAACCCACGCACCTATGGTCAACTAATCTATGACAAAGGAGGCAAGGATATACAATGGAGAAAAGACAGTCTCTTCAATAAGTGGTGCTGGGAAAACTGGACAGCTACATGTAAAAGAATGAAATTAGAACACTCCCTAACACCACACACAAAAATAAAGTCAAAATAGATTAGAGACCTAACTGTAAGACTGGACACTATAAAACTTAGAGGAAAACATAGGAAGAACACTCTTTGACATAAATCACAGCAAGATCTTTTTTGATCCACCTCCTAGAGTAATGAAATAAAAACAAAAATAAACAAATGGGACCTAATGAAACTTAAAAGCTTTTGCAAAGCAAAGGAAACTACAAACAAGACGAAAAGATAACCCTCAGAATGGGAAAAAATATTTGCAAACGAATCAACGGGCAAAGGATTAATCTCCAAAATATATAAACACCTCATGCACCTCAATATTAAAAAAACAAAAACCCAATCAAAAAATGGGCAGAAGACCTAAATAGACATTTCTCCAAAGAGGACATACAGATGGACAAGAAGCACATGAAAAGCTGCTCAACATCACTAATTATTAGAGAAATGCAAATCAAAACTACAATGAGGTATCACCTCACACCTGTCAGAATGGCCATCATCAAAAAATCTACAAACAATGAATGCTGGAGAGGGTGTGGAGAAAAGGGAACCCTCTTGCACTGTTGGTGGGAATGTGAATTCATACAGCCACTATGGAGAACAGTATGGAGGTTCCTTAAAAAACTAAAAATAGAATTACCATATGACCCAGCAATCCCACTACTGGGCATATACCCAGAGAAAACCATAATTCAAAAAGACACATTCACCCCAATGTTCATTGCTGCACTATTTACAATAGCCAGGTCATGGAAGCAACCTAAGTGTCCATCGACAGATGAATGGATAAAGAAGATGTGGTACATATATACAATGGAATATTACTCAGCCATAAAAAGGAACGAAATTGGGTCATTTGTAGAGACATGGATGGATCTAGAGACTGTCATACAGAGTGAAGTAAGTCAGAAGGGAAAAACAAATATCGTATATTAATGCATATATGTGGAACCTAGAAAAATGGTACAGATGAACCAGTTTGCAGGGCAGAAATAGAGACACAGATGTAGAGAACAAACATATGGACACCAAGGGGGGAAAGCGGCGGGGGGGTGGTGGTGGTGGTGTGATGAATTGGGCGATTGGGATTGACATGTATACACTGATGTGTATAAAATTGATGACTAATAAGAACCTGCTGTATAAAAAAAAAAATTTAACAGTAATAAATAATGTGACACTATCATCATATTCTACTTCTGTACCTTAAAAATGAGATTTTTCAACAACTAGGCTAACATGAAAACTCTCACCTACCCACAACTCAAGTTCTTTCAACAATTTTATATGAATCTCACTAACTTGGCATGAATATCAAATGCCTTCAGTGAAGTTTCTTTCTTTAATCTGTTCCCCCTCCAGCAAGGCAAAGAAGGTTTTTCACAGCCAGGAGCTGTCACTTAGTTACTACCTCTGGCCAAAAGAAAACAGAGGAGAAAAAGCATTTGACATCACTCGGCACTGAGGCAGAGGCCAAGAAACCCTATTACGCACACACAAGCCTTTGGCAAGGAGAAGCCCTGCTCTGCTCTTGTTTTCAGCTCCATCTCTATCTCCTAAATTGGTGTCTCCCAGCCACCACCAAAGTAATATTGTCAAAGTACGCAGCATGCTACCATATTCAGTAGCTACTGTGGGGTACTAGTAAAATTGCCACAACAAAATGTCTCTTTGGCCTGCGAATTATTTTGAGCTAACAACAATCAAGGCCCAAAAGACTCAGGAAGAAACTCTGACCTTCCCCTTGAGTGCCTAAAAGAATTCAGACAGGAAGCCTGTTCACAGAATAGAGCTATCACCAGACATATCTGCAAAGAACATGGGCAAGGGGTGGTGGGGAAACTCTAGGCAGAGCCTAGAGATCAGAGCCCAGGCTGTGTCCCATTATCTCTCCAATGTCCAGCAGCACTTGTTTATCAGCACTTGCTTTTCCAGCTCCGTGTCAATCACCTTCCTTCCCCTTTGAAGTCCCAAACCACTACCCTCAACATCCTCTTTTGTCTTTAATTGACAATGGTATTTAAGATGAGGGCTTCTGCCATTTTGGCGAGTCACTCAGTTTTCCTGAGTCTCTCCCAGGTATACATGCTCTTAAACTTTGGCTTGATTTTCTCCTGTTAACCTTGTCTCTTGTCAATTTAATTCTCAGAGCAGCCAGAAGAACCTAGAAGGAGAGAAAAAAATTTCATCCTCCTCAGCACTACCATAGAATACGATCTCCCTGGTAATTTTTAACATGCTATCATGAGATCCACAGAGAAGGATATCTTGAAATGTAATATGCATCCCAGTATGGATAGACGACAGAATGAGCTGTATGGAGAAATCCGAATTGAAAGACATATTGATTCAGATTCAACTAACATTTATGAAGCACCCCTAGTGTACAAAAATGTACCAAGAGATCTGACACATTGTATAATTTAAAGCTCCCAACTGCCTGCTGAAGTATGTAACATTATACCCATTTTCTAAGTCAGGAAATGTCTTCTGAATTCCTAACATTATTTTCTGCTTCTTGGAAAGTTGAATTAGCTGCGTCACACTTGAAAGGATTGTTGAGCCACTTCTGTTTCTCCCTTTGGGTTCCCTGGCACTGGCTCAGCTGTGCATACCTTGGCAGAAAAGGCAGGGTAAATTACACTGGTGTTTCACTTTCTAACTGCCCAACGTTTGAACATAAAAAAGGTCAAAACTAAATAATGCCTGGAAGGGGAAAGAAGTTACAGAGCGAGACAAACAGTCCCACATTTGCCAAAGGTCAGCCTTACCTTCTTCCCTGTGGGCTGCAACTCTATGAGCCTCTGGTTCTTTCCTCTGGCATACCTAGCAGCCACATTCTTCTAATTGATTTCAAACACTTTTCCTTTCACTCAAACCCTGAGGCCAAAACATAATCACGACAATGACCACAACAACAGCAGAGAGAGTTCACAGTCAGAGCCACAGGCACTGTGAACAGCCCTTTACCTGCATGATCTGCCTTACACCCAAGTTACAGATGAAGAACAGGGGTCTTACTGAGGCAAAAATGGCTTGGCCAAGGTCATGCATCTAGTAAGTGGAGTCCTTGAATCCAGGTCTGCCTGACTTCATAGCCTGGGCACTTAACCATTAGACCATTAACTTTCGAGGGAGAGGCAGTGACAGGCAAAGAATGCAGAACACAAGCTCCTTGGGGGCTGCCACTGTGTCCCGTCCATCACGGTCTCTCCTGCACCTATTGTCAGCAAACACTAGATGCCCGATGAATATTTATTAAATGAATGAAACACCACTGTAACATGGAGAGTGACCAAGAAGCTGGTCTCAACATCACCACCCGGACTGAGGCAGGTGCTGTTTCCTCTGTACCCTGTGAACAAGCATCTCCACTGTTATTAATGGCTGGGCCCCAGAGAAGCAGTGAGTCTCGTGTATTTCCTGAAACCGGTCAAAGAACATACATCACTCACACGCTCACTACCATTTCAACTAGAAGAATCAACCACCTCTTATAAGCACAAAAAAGATGGATTTGACCTTCGCTTCTGTTAAACTCTCAAGACAGGAGTTAAAAATCTTGGTCACTCTTTCTGCAAGTCTCTTCCATTTAGAGTGTTCCAAAGACTGACAATGAATGCAGCCGTTAATCTAGAGATATTTACTGACATATTTTCTACTTCCTCCAACCATTTCAAAGGAAAATAATCTAAGCCCTGCTCTTAACCACTTTATTTTATGCTATAAAACAAAAAGCAAATAAAACATGATTTCTTGCAGCTGTTTTTGTTTGTTAATGTCTAGGGTAGAAAAATGGAAAGACCTAGCCCCAAATTCTCCATAGCAAATTGCCAGCTGGCACTTCCCAACTTCAGTGAAAAACTTCCTTGAAGTATGTGAATAGATTTTAATTCAAACAGTATTATCTAACCCTAAGTGACAGGTATTCACACCATTGTCTATTTTGACAGAGCCACTGGGATAAACTGAAGAGCCCCTAGGACCCTAAGTTAGGGGAGAGGTCCCCAGTGAAATGGGAAAATTGTGTAAAAAGAAATGAGGAAAGGTGGCCAAATTTAGTCTCGGTGAGACCCCCCAGAAGCTGGGCACATGTGCTCCTACAATTTGGTCATAGATTTATTAATATGATATCACTATGTCTGTCTGTCTGTCTGTCTCACACATGCCATACATGCAGACTCCACTGGGAAGTTTTTCTGTGTACCTATTACCAAAAAAACAACTGCAAAGGGTCTAGTATTTTCTATAGACAGATATTACACAAATACCAAACACATGGGAGTTGAGAGACCTAAAAAAAACATTTTTCTTTTAAAGCTACAGTTCATTGCAGCTCACTGGGAATACCCATTATGTCTGTGACTCCACAATAAAAGAAAAATGAGTAATACCCAGGTCTTTAGAGAAAGTCAACACTAAAGGTAGCTTTGATAGAAATTACTCAGGAATTCAACTCCACAAAATTTACTTACAATTAGTTACAATCTCAGTGGTTGTGAGGAGAAAGAAGCATGGGTGTGTTAGGATCAGTCACACACAGACTGACTCTCATTATACATCTCATTTTATACACACACACACAGGCAAATTAATTCACCTTTCTGAATTGAGGTAAAATCATCTACTCAATGGGAGTGTTGTGAGGATTAAATAAGATGACACAGGTAGAAAGCATGGCACATAATAGATATTCAATAAATGTTACATGCTATCATGATGACAGAGGCCAGGTCATGATGGCAAAAGGCTGTTAAAAATAATTACCAAAGAGAGAATATTCACAGTGCCTAGGAAAAGTCCCAGCACAGAGTCACCATTCATTTTGTTGAACGAGAGAATGCATTCCATATCCATGGATGACAAATAATGCTACATCAGAGTGGGAGAGCAAATAAAATACATGAATAAATTCATCTTATAGCCTTCCAACTAACTGCACATTCTAAGCAATCCAGTCCTCTGAAGGTCCTCCTTCATGCTCGTTATCCTCTTCCCAAAGTTCAAACAACCCTGACAATATTAAGAGTTGGTATTTCTGAACTATTCTCTGAGGACCTAATGGCTGGTTTGGTCTTAGGCCCAAGGAGGCTGCCCAAGAGCTCAGTTCACTGTATCTGGTTAAACTGCAGCCCTTTCCTCAAAGTCAAAAGAGAAAGTAAACACAGAAAGAAGCAAGGAAGGTTGAACAGATTGTATGATTGGCTGAAAACTAGCTGCAGTTGGCTTTGTCCCCATCCACATAGAATTGGGGCTGTTTCTTCAATGTAAGAAGTAGAGCATTTTCTGCTCTCACACCTTTCTTGGTGATTCATTTCCCAATCACTATCCTGGTGGAGTCTCTATCCTTGCCAAAATGACATGCTAATCAGTCCTAATACACTACTTGTTTGTACCTGTCTCTCCTTTCCTCCCTTCTCCACCAATTCATATGCCACACTGTCACCAATGTATATTTCTAAGGTTCAAAATTTTACTCAAGATTCCCATCCTCTAAGAGAGACTTTGCTTAGCAGTCCTAACTTGATCAATCTGTGCTGAATATAACCAACATTCCCCACACCAGTTCAGTTTGATTATATTCACATCTGTCTGTGCATCCCTTTGTGAGAGTAAGCCTTGCTCCTACATTGTTTTCTGGCACATATTAGCCAAAAATCTCTTTCCCAGGTCGTGCCTAATACACACCAGGGAACAATGTAGGGAAATCTGTATCTTCCATGTCTTTGAAAGGCCATGTCCCTCAAGACCTTTCTAAAACCACAATTGTACACTGTGGCTACTTAGCAAAGATGGCTATTTCACTGCTCATTAGGAAAGTTGTCGTATGCAGTTTTAGGAAATTGCTGCAGTTAAAATTGGGAGTCATATTGGATACAAGGTCAAGCTGACCTTGTTTAACTTCACATCAACATTAAAATGATGTATCACATAAAATAAAAGTGTATCCAAGTTCTACTTTTCAAAGTCCTTTATCTACCACATTCAAAACCTTTGTATGCACAGCACACCTAATTTTTTTTCATTACATGATACTTACCAGATTTAAGATCTTATTAATACTTCCTTCTCCAGAAATAGCAAGCTAGGCTATTCAGACCAATCCCTTGCCACCCTGACCTATTAAAAACAACTAAACTTCTCAATTTAAAAAATTCTAAAAGCAACAGAGTGACAAGATAGTAAGAAGCTATTAGGGCAAAAATCTAAGGGAAATTGGGAACGCAAAGACCTAAGTAGAGCACCAAAGTTCTTTTCACCTTGAGGGCATCTGCCATAGTCAGTAAATCTGGGTTTCTGTTTTGGCAGCCTCCTGGAGGGAAGAGGAAAGAATCAAGGTCCAAAGTGGGGAATATTATAGGAGACACTGCCCATGTTAAGATGGTACCCCAAATGATTACATACATACGATGAGTGTGAACCATACATAAATGCTACTTCTACACCTAACTATGGGAAACTACAAGGAGGGTTGCCTTCGCACTAAGAAGGATAGGAGAAAAAAGGAAAGGGAAAACTATTCCATGAGAAGCTGTGATCAAGACCCACAACCATGACTGAAACCTCAGTTCACTATGCCTTCGTGGTCCTGGTGATCTTAAACCATGGACTTGTTTTAAGTGATAGAGTGGTAGTATCTGAAAATATCTGACAGAAGCAAATGCATAAACTCTCTGGAGAAACGCATCTTCTTCCTAGGCCTCACGACTCACCCCAGTACTTTTTAAGAACAAAGAGCAGCACAAAACTTAAATACATAAGGAAAAAAGTTACCACAAATCAGAGTCAGTAAGAGACCCACAAATATTGGAACTAACAAATATAGATTTTAGAACAGCTATGCTTACTCTAGGTAAAGAAATAAAAAAACAGGTAAAATGTATCTGTAGAAAACAGGAAACATTTTATAAAAAATGACCAAGCAGGTTTTTACTTTGCTGTATACCTGAAACTAACACATTATAAATCAACTATATTTCAATAAAAAATATATATGTAATAAAAATGACCAAGCAGGTTTTTAAAAGGCCAAATAGAACTTCTACAAATAAAAAATACAACCAAATTAAAAACTGGTTGGAAAAGGAAATAATAAATTAGAAAGAGTTTATAAGAGAATTAGTGATTTGGAAGACAGGTCACATGACATTTAACATACAGCTAGAGAAACAAGAAATGAAAAATATGGAAAAAAGTTTAGGTACATGAAAGATAGAATGAGATGTCTAAAATACATTTAATTGTAGTTACAGAAGAAGAAAATAGAATAGGGAAGAGGCAATATTTGAAGAGGTTATGGTTGAGAATTTTCCAGAACTGATGAAAGATAGCAATCCATCGATTTAAGAAGCCCAGAGAATCTTAAGAGTAATTTTTTTAACTATAGTTATACATAGAATACTGAAAATACAGAAAGATGAAGGCTAAGAGAAAAATCATGACGCATACAGAGGGAAAAAAAGGCATTACCTTCAAAGTAAAACAGACCCACCATCAACTTCTCTACAAGGTGAGCAAGAAGACAGTGGAATGATATCATCAATGTGCTGAAAGAAAATAACTGCTTATCGTATTCTGTACTCAGAGACACAACTTTCAAGAATGAGGGGAAAACACATTCATTTTCAGACAACAAAACCTAAGAGATTTCATCTGTAGCAAACCTTAAGGATCTTCAGACAAGAACTGAACGACTGCAGATGAAAGGTCTAAGGACAAAAAAAGAATGAAGAATAAAGAAAATGGTAAATATGTGTGCAAATCTGAAAGAACATTGACTCTGTGTGGTCATAGGTTAACAATGTCTTAAGATTTAAAAACACAGACTGAAAGGTATGACCAAAAAAACATGAGTTAGGAGTGGGTATATGGAGATAAAAATATTCCAAACACATCAGATTTTCTGTGAGAAGGGTAAAAAAATGGATTAATATTTGATTTTGATAACTTACGTATATCCATTGTAATTTCTAGGGTAACCACCAAATAACTTAAAAATTGAACGTATAATTTCAAAACCATCAGGGAAAATGGAATCATAAAAATAATAAAGCAAAAGTCAAGACAGGAGAGATAAAGAAACATAAAACAAACAAAGCAATAGAAACCACAAACTAAGATGAAGATTTAAAAACATTTAAAAGTCACGATATTAAGTGGTTATGGGCTAAGCTCCAGTGGAAAGAGAACAAATATTTTCAGACTGAATTAAAACAAAATCCTACCATATATTATCTAAAGGAAACACATTTAAACACAAAATTACAAAAGGATTAAATAAAAATTTGGAAAAAAAATATTATGCAAATAACCATTAAAATAAAACTGATGTGGCTACATTAATATGAAACAAACTGACTTTAAGGTAAAAAGCACTATTAGATATGAGAGTCACTTCATACTAATAAAACATTCAATTTACCAGAAAGTCACTACAATTTTAAATGTGTATATACCTAACAGCATAGCCTAAAATATTTATAATGCAAAAACTGACAGAATTACAAGGATGAACAGAAAAATTAATAATCACAGTGGGAGATTTTAAACATTTTCCTCAGTAACTGACAGAATAAGCAGGACCCCCCCACAAAAAATTAGAATACAGGAGATTTGAGGATGATGATTAAAATCTTCAACAAATGGAAATTATACAACACTATAGTCAACAATTACAGAATTCACATTCTTTTAAAGCCTACAAAGAATCTTTGTAAACATTGACCATATACTGGACCTTAAAGCAAGCTCAACAAATTTCTAAAGAGGAAAATCATACAGAGAACGATCTTCTATCACAAGCCAGAAATCATTTAAAAATAACTTGAAAATCCCCACATATTTGAAATCAAAAACACACTTCTAAATAATTACTGAATCAAAGAACAAAATATACTAGAAAACAGAAAATTTTACATAAAGTAATAATCAAATGCAAATGTTAAAAATTGTGGGATATAGCTTTTATCCCACAGAAAAATGTCTTAGCTGGAACACTAATTTATGGTTACCCTATCTATACCCAAATTCTCCACCTAGTCATACAGTAGAGAAACTCATGACAGCGTGCCCAGACATGTATACAAGAATATTTATAGGATTATTTTTTGCAGAAGCCCCAAGCTGTAAACAACCCAAATATCCAACAATGGTAGAAGAGATCAATATACTGTGGTATGTTTATACAATGAAATACCATCCAGCAGTGAAAATGAATGAACTGCTGCCAATTACACATACACAGTCAGCATGGATATACTTAGGAGCACACTGTGGACCAGAAGAGGCCACAAATAAAAGAAAATGTAGTAGCATACTGTTTGGTCTCCATGTGTTTGTATTTTTTACAGTTTTTGTCCTGTAATTGATATCTAGTCTCATAGCGTTGTGGTCAGAAAAGATACTTGATACGATTTCAATTTTCTTAAATTTACCAAGGCTTGATCTGTGACCCAAGATATGATCTATCCTGGAGAATGTTCCATGAGCACTTGAGAAGAAAGTGTATTCTGTTGTTTTTGGATGGAATGTCCTATAAATATCAATTAAGCCCATCTTGTTTAATGTGTCATTTAAAGGTTGTGTTTCCTTATTTGTTTTCATTTTGAATGATATGTCCATTGGTGAAAGTGGGGTGTTAAAGTCCCCTACTATGATTGTGCTACTGTCGATTTCCCCTTTTATGGATGTTAGCATTTGCCTTACGTATTGAGGTGCTTCTATGTTGGGTGCATAAATATTTATAATTGTCATGTTTTCTTCTTGGATGGATCCCTTGATCATTATGTAGTGTCCTTCTTTGTCTCTTGTAATAGTCTTTGTTTTAAAGTCTATTTTGTCTGATGTGAGAATTGCTACTCCAGCTTTCTTTTGATTTCCATTTGCATGGAATACCTTTTTCCATCCCCTCACTTCCAGTCTGTATGTGTCCCTAGGTCTGAAGTGGGTCTCTTGTAGACAGCATATGTACGAGTCTTGTTTTTGTATCCATTCAGCGAGGCTATCTCCTTTGGTTGGAGCATATAATCCATTTACATTTAAGGTAATTATCAATATGTATGTTCCTACTACCATTTTCTTAATTGTTTTGGGTTTGTTATTGTAGGTCTTTTCCTTTTCTTGTGTTTCCTGCCTAGAGAAGTTCCTTTAGCATTTGTTGTAAAGCTGGTTTTGTGGTGCTGAATTCTCTTAGCTTTTGCTTGTCTGTAAAGGTTTTAATTTCTCCATCGAATCTGAATGAGATCCTTGCTGGGTAAAGTAATCTTGGTTGTAGGTTTTTCCCTTTCATCACTTTAAATGTGTCCTGCCACTCCCTTCTGCTTGCAGAGTTTCTGCAGAAAGATCAGCTGTTAACCTTATGGGGATTCCCTTGTATGTTATTTGTTGCTTTTCCCTTGCTGCTTTTAATATTTTTTCTTTGCATTTAATTTTTGATAGTTTGATTAATACGTGTCTCGACATGTTCCTCTTTGGGTTTATCCTGTATGGTACTCTCTGTGCTTCCAGGACTTGACTATTTCCCTTCCCATGTTAGGGAACTTTTCAACTATAATCTCTTCAAATATTTTCTCAGACCCTTTCTTTTTCTCTTCTTCTTCTGGGACCCCTATAATTCGAATGTTGGTGTGTTTAATGTTGTCTCAGAGGTCTCTGAGACTGTCCTCGTAATAAACCTACCTAAGGAGACAAAAGACCTGTATGCAGAAAACTATAAGACACTGATGAAAGAAATTAAAGATGATACAACAGAGGGAGAGATATACTATGTTCTTGGATTGGAAGAATCAACATTCTGAAAATGACTCTACTACCCAAAGCAATCTACAGATTCAATGCAATCCTATCAAACTACCACAGGCATTTTTCACAGAACTAGAACAAAAAATTGCACAGTTTGTATGGAAACACAAAAGACCCCAAATAACCAAAACAATCTTGAGAAATTAAAACGGAGATGGAGGAATCAGGTTCCCAGACTTCAGACTATACTACAAAGCTACAGTAATCAAAACAGTATGGTACTGGCACAAAAACAGAAATATAGATCAATGGAACAGGATAGAAAGCCCAGAGATAAACCCACGCACATATGGTACCTTATTTTTGATAAAGAAGGCAAGAATATACAATGGAGAAAAGACAGTCTCTTCAATAAGTGGTGCTGGGAAAAGTGGACAGCTACATGTAAAAGAATGAAATTAGAACACTTCCTAACACCATACACAAAAATAAACTCCAAATGGATTAAAGACTTAAATGTAAGGCCAGACACTATCAAACTCTTAGAGGAAAACATAGGCAAAACACTCTATGACATATATCACAGCAAGATCCTTTTTGAACCACCTCCTAGAGCAATGGAAATAAAAACAAAAATAAAAAATTGGGACCTAATGAAACTTAAAAGCTTTTGCACAGCAAAGGAAACCATAAACAAGACGAAACGACAACCCTCAGACTGGGAGAAAATATTTGCAAATGAAGCAACTGACAAAGGATTAATCTCCACAATATACAAGCAGCTCATGCAGGTCAATATCAAAAAAACAAAACAACCCAATCCAAAAATGGGCAGAAGACCTAAATAGACATTTCTCCAAAGAAGATATACAGACTGCCAACAAACACATGAAAGGATGCTCAACGTCACTTATCATTAGAGAAATGCAAATCAAAACTACAATGAGGTATCACCTCACTCCGGTCAGAATGGCCATCATCAAAAAATCTACAAACAATAAATGCTGGAGAGGGTGTGGAGAAAACGGAACCCTCTTGCACTGTTGGTGGGAATGTAAATTGGTACAGCGACTATGGAGAACAGTATGGAGGTTCCTTAAAAAACTAAAAATAGAACTACCATACGACGCAGCAGTCCCACTACTGGGCACATACCCTGAGAAAACCGTTAATTCGAAAGAGTCATGCACCACAATGTTCATTGTAGCACTATTTACAATAGCCACGACATGGAAGCAACCTAAGTGTCCATCGACAGATGAATGGATAAAGAAGATGTGGCACACATATACAATGGAATATTACTCAGCCATAAAAAGAAACAAAATTGAGTTATTTGTAGTGAGGTGGATGGACCTAGAGTCTGTCATACAGAGTGAAGTAAGTCAGAAAGAGAAAAACAAATACCGTATGCTAACACATATATACGGAATCTAAAAAAAAAAAAAGGTTCTGAAGAACCTAGGGGCAGGACAGGAATAAAGACGCAGACATAGAGAATGGACTTGAGGACACGGGGAGGGGGAAGGGTAAGCTGGGACGAAGTGAGAGAGTAGCATTGGCATATATACACTACCAAATGTAAAACAGATAGCTAGTGGGAAGCAGCTGCATAGCACAGGGAGATCAGATCAGTGCTTTGCGACCACCTAGAGGGGTGGGATAGGGAGGGTGGGAGGGAGATGCAAGAGGGAGGAGATATGGGGATACATGTATACATATAGCTGATTCACTTTGTTATACAGCAGAAACTAACACAACACTGTAAAGCAATTATACTCCTATAAAGATGTTAAAATAAATAAATAAATAAGTAAATAAATTAAATAAAAAAAGAAAATGTACCGTATGATTCTACTCATATTACGTTTAAAAATAGGCAAAACTAAACTATGTTGTTTTGGAATACATGTATAAATGGTAAGATTGAAAGCAAAAGTAAGAAAATTATTCCTACAAGAGTGATACAGCTATTTATTTCTTAGGGAGAAAGGCAGTGTTGTGCTGGGGAAGGGGTTCTTGGGGGGGCCCCTGGGGAGCAGCACCCTGACAATCAAAGCCATGGGGCAGATCATTCCAGGAAGAGGGAACAGCAAGTGCAAAGGCCCATACATAGGCAAGAAGGAGCTGACACGCGGAAGGCACGGTGATGTCCCTGGAGCCTAGTGGAAGGGAATGAAGTCAGAGAGGCAGACAGCCAAGATCCAGAGATGCAGGGCCCTGCAGGCCAGGGTGTCTGGTTTAGATTTTCCTCCAGGGCAGAGACAGGGAGAGAGGCAGTCCTCTTATGGGAGTTCCAGGTGCTTACACCTGTGCCAGGCAAGGGGCAGGGTGATGAGAGGAAGCCTCAAAAAGAGGGAACCTGAGCTGGACTCTGAAGCAATGAGAATGAGTCAAAAGCAGAGTAAAAAGGATGGGGGCAGGGCCTGAGTCAGACTGTGCACAGAACTCTGAGCAGTGACTTACGACTAGAGCATAACATGCAAGGAGGGGATTGAGCAAGTACTGCGGAACTCTGTGAACTTGAGGCCATGGGGAACCAAGGTTCAGGCCATTTACAAACCTTTGCAGGCCCTAGGTTTCTAATTTGGAGGCTCCACCCTAAAGCATATTAGGCATATTATCTTGTACCCACATCCCATATTAATGTTTTGTCTGTTCAAAAAAGTTTTAATAATTTTTATAACTTTCAGGTTAAGAATTGTTATCATAAAGAGATGGCAGAATGTACATCGTAGTTAAAGCCGTATGACAGATACAGGGAAATTCATTACACTATTTTCTCTTCTTTTGTGCATATGTTAAAATTCCTATAATAAAAAGTTACAACTGAAAGAATGATTATTTTTGCTATTGAGAATAAAACTTTATTATATTTATAGAAAAACTTTTGAGTTGAGGCATTAAATCATATCTTGCAGACATTTAATTAAACATTTAATAATTTTAGAGGGAAAAAAGGATTTTATTTGAGATAATTATCAGAGGCAGCAGACTACTTTTTAAGTATCAAAAGAGTTATACTCATGGGATTTTATGAAAATGCATCCCTTACAGTTTTTTATTTGCTTGATTGTCTTCTAATGAATTCCTTACTTTTAAAGGGAGAAACTTAGATCGAAATCACTTAATGAGAATACAATGTACAAAGTATAAAGAGAAAAAAACAGGGGGAAAATGCTGCTTGCCTTTTTTCCTTTTTTCTCTTTTATTTATATGCGGATTTAGAAAACTGGCTGGCTGGCTATGGGCATATCTGGATGTGTTTCTCAAAAGTAAAAGCCTAAATGAAATAAAAATATCTAATGCATCAAATCATCCAAAGCTCAGGAGGAATCCATGTGGCAGCTTAAGAATCTTCAGCATGTGGTACAGAATTTCTTAGGATAGAAGGGAGTTTGGAATGCAACGTTCTCCAATTTAACAAGAATTTACTACCTCAGCAGCTCACAGGACAATGAACTAAAAGATATAATAGTGCTTTATTAAGATGGGAACATTTTCCTTAAAGGTAACCATATGCAAAATAGGCTCTGTGGGTCAGTTCTGTCCCCTCAGTATCTCCAAAGTTACAGACTGACTGAAGGACATAAGTGACTTGCCCTCCCTCCTCTAAACAGTAAATGTAGAAAGGATAATTAGTAAATACTTATTGGTTGTCTTAGTCAACGCTGCTGCTATAAAATACCATAGACTGTGTGGCTTACACAATAGACATTTATTTCTCACAGTTCTGGAGACTGGGAAGTCCAAGATCAAAGTGGCAGCAGATTCGATTTTTGTTCAGGGCTCTCTCCCTGGCTTGCAGATGGCCACCATCTAGCTGTGTGCTCACGTGACCTCTTTGTGTGAGCAGAGAGAGTGAGCTCCAGTGCCTCTTCCTCCTCTTATAAGGGCACTGATCCCATCATGCAGGTACCACCCCCATGACCGTTTCTAACCCTAAGGCCCTCACCTCCAGGTACCATCATATTAGGGGTTAGGGCTTCAACATATAAATTTTGGAGGGACACACACATTCGGTCCTTAACACTGGTTAATACCAGTTCCACAGAGTGGCCTGCAGTGAAGCTGCTCCAGATGCCTGAGCCAGGGCTCTAAACCTCTGCTTTCTACCCAGCTGACCACTTAAGTAGCCATTCACTGCACGGTGAAGGCGTGTCCCAACCCAGCAGCTTTGGGCACTGAAGAGTGACCTCACTCTACTGACACTTCTTTCCTAGAAAAGGCAATCTATAATGCCCCACGCCCTCCCTGCCTGCCACCCCACACACAGATAAACATACCCCATCCAAAGAAATTAAGAAATACACTTCCAGACAATTATTTCACACTTTCTCCTCTCTCTTCTCAAAATTCCAATACCTTGTCCTCCCTCCTTACTGCCTGCTGAGTACCCCGTTTCCTGTTTCACTAAGATGGTAGAAGTGATCTCTTGACTTCTCCCAATGGCTCAGCAGGACTCTACCTGCCTGCATCCCGGCTCAGGTTCTCTGGCTTCCCTCCTGGCCATGCTCCTACTGAAGGCAACTGGTACGTGGGCACCGCATTCCTGCTCCTCCTGACTAGGCAGGGATCCAGCTCTCGTCATCTCTCCTCTCTCTCACATCATCCATTTCTCCCCCTCTGCTGGATCAGTCCCATTGGCACACAATTACGCCATAATATTTCCCTCCTTAAAAAAAGTCTTATTGTAAATCAACTGTACTTCAATTTACAAATCAACAAAAATTTAAAAATAAAAAAAGTTTTAACCCCACATCCCTCCTTGAGTTACCACCCTCTTTCCCGGAACCACTCTTTTACAACAAACTCCTTGAAAGTTCCCCATATTCCATTTTCTCTCCTCCCATTTTCTCTTGAGCCTTCTTAGACTGAGGTTTCACCCCCGCCACTCCATCCAAACTCCTCTTGTCAAAGATACCAACGACTTTCATGACACCCATGACCAAATAAAATGGTCTCTTCTCAGTCCTCGACTTACATGACCCATCAGCAGCGTCTGACATGGTTGGTCGCTAGCACCTTCTTCTTCCGGCTTTCTCCTGCTTACTCTCCCTCCTTCACCATCTCCTCTATTAGCTCCTTCCTAACGCCACTGTCTCTAACACGAGCACACCCCCAGGGCTCAGGCCTCAGACTCTTTCTCCTCTTACCCTCATTCTCTTTCTGATCTCACAGTCTCCGGGCTGTAAATACCATCTATTATTCACTGACAGTTGCCACATTTATACCTGCAGACTTGTCCCTAACCTCCCTATTCATATACCCAGCGGCCTAGGACACCCCTCCAGCATGCACAAACTTGACACAACCAAAACTGAGACCCCAGCTTGTTCCTAGACCTGCTCCTCTCTCACTTTCCTCAACTCAGCAAATGGCAACTCCCGCCTTCGACCTGCTGGGCCAAATCCTGCGGGGCAATGTTGAATTGCTCACTTGCTCTCGCATAACAACCAATCTCTCAGCAAATTCTGTTTAGCCTCAAAATAAATCCAGATCTGAAACTTACATAGAAACAATACTAAAGCAACTAGGGCAAAATATTAACAACTGTTGGATCTGGATAAAGTTTATACAGAATTTCTTATACTAGTCTTAAAACTTTACTGTAAATTTAAAATTGTTACAAAATAGAAAAGTTAAAATGAAAGAGAAAGATTTAAGAGACATAACAACTAAATATAATGAATGAATACTGATTAGATTCTATCTAGAAAGAAATACAGATATAAAAGGCATCTCCGGGATGACAACTATGGAAATCTGAATATGAACTATCTATTAGTTTGGTATGATAATGGCACTCTGTTTCTGTAGGAGAACATCCTTCTTTCCTGGAGATTCATGCTGAAGCACAAAGTCTCGTGACAGCTGTAATTTACTTTGAAATGGTTTACCAAAAACGGCATAGGTAAAGCAAATAAGTCAAAAATGTTGATGAATATATGGGTGTTGGCTAAATTTTCCCTTTTTTATGTTTGAAATTCTTCAAAATTAAAACTTTTTAAAAATTCCTAAACTCTTCTTATGACTTCCACTACTACTACATTGGTTCAAAGCCACAGAGAACTCTCCCTGGATGACTGCAGTAGCTTCTTCTACCTGGTCTCCCATGCCCCTCTTACCTCCCCACAATCCATTCTGAACACATCAGCCAGTATGATCACATTAGAATGTTAATCAGACCACATCCCCCCCCCCATGAGTTCAAAACCCTCCAATGGGTGCTTTCTCAAAGTAAACACTACAGTCTTTCCAGGGATCTCAGGGCTCTGTACCATCTGGCCACCCCCTTACCTCACCTCCTACTTCTCTCTCCACCACACGCCCTCAGCCCCATACACCCCTGACCTCACATCGGCCAGGCACGCTCCTCCTCAGGGTACTTGCCTGCTCCCCCTCCACTCAAGAGGTCTCCTCACCTCCTAGGCCTTGGTCCAAATGCCACCTTCTCAACTGTGACATCCTGACAACCCCTAAACGCTCATACCCACACACACTCCTGATCTTTCTTTCAGCTGAATTTTCCTCCAGAGTGCTCCAAGCCAACTGATATCCTATATATTTTATTTACTTGTCCATTGTTTCCTCTCCCAGTGAAATGTAAACTATGTCCCAAGCACTTCAGGACTGCTGGCATACAGCAGGCACTCAAAATATATTTGGGCAATGCATGAAACAAAGATTTGGCAAATAATCCCTAGAAGGTTGTTAGCGCTAAAATACGTGTTCACTCTTGCTAAAAACATTTATTGGGCACCTTCTATGTGCAAGCACAGTTCACGTGCTGGGTATTCAAACAGGGGTAAGATGGACCTCTGCCCTAGAGGAGTTTATAGGTTAGCTGATAAAAACAGAAATAAGAGCAATGGACTGTTATTGTTATTATTAAGGAGGTACACAAAAGTGGGAACTGTCGGGGCTACTAGGGGAAAAAGAGAATGGGAGTATGATGCCCCCTTCGTGGAGGAGGTAAGGCCACACAGCTTATAACGATTTGCTTCCAGATCTGCTCTCGCTAGACACTAAGCACAGTGCCTGCCATAAATTCCTCACTCACTAAATGCCCAGATTTGCTCAGTGAGGGTAAGTAAACAGGGTCTTGATGGATGAGCAGATATTTGTCAGGACAAGGAAAGGGAAAGGGCATTCTGTGTGTGTGTCGGGGGGGCGGGGGGGGTAATAGTATGAGCAAAGGCCAAGGGGCAGCAACAGGCACGGCACGTCTACCTAGCAGTACAATCCCAAAGAGGGATGGATTTTTATAAATCCTCATGAAATTCTTAAGAAAAGCCAAAACTTGTTCAAGAAGTGAGTCCACACAGAGGAGGTCCTTCTTTGCTTCAAGGGCAATTATAGTGCTGCTACTAATCATCATTAGTATGATAACTGCTAACATTTATTTAAGTGCTCGCAAATGTGAGTGCTTTATATGTCCAGAAAAACTCTAGGGCCTCATTTTAAATTTGAAGTACTATTTTGACCCATGTTAAGTTTCAAGACACTGATGCAGGGTGAGTTGGTAAGTAACAGAGACAGGCAGGTAGAATGGGCACCCTAGACCCTGATGCCTGCTGGGCCCTGTGTGCCTTGACTTTTTCGCCAAAATATAAGCCTCCTGATTCCACCACAAGGGCCTTATCCTGCTGTTCTGGAAAAGTGAAGGACTTTGGTGCCAAATTTCATGCCACTTTAAAAGTCAGAAAGCCAGAAAACCATGTTCTCTCTCCAATCTCCAAGAAGCTTTTCTTAAAAGGGAAGAAGTTTTTAATTATTATTATATATTACTATATATAATTTAAATTATTATAAAATAGAAATAAAGCCTAGATAAAACGCATATGGGACACTAAGGTATTACGCACACTTGGAGTAGTATTATTTGACTAGGTAAGGGAATTCAATTCATTTTTGCCTGCCTTTAACACAGAGAAATTCAGATTGATCAAAAGTAATTACTTTTCTTGAACTCTTACTATGTGTTAGGCATAGAAACATAGAAATTATTTTAGGTAGTAGGTACTTCATAGAAATTATTTTATTTAATCATATGACAAGTCTGCCAAGTTTTTAAGATTATTAGCCTTTTTACAGATAGGGAAACTGAGGTTTAGAGAGTGAAGTAAAGAAACACTGTCATTTATCCACCAAGGAAAGAGGTCCTAATTTTCCAACTAACATCTGACACAGAACCCAGCATGTAGTAAATGCTCAAAAATGTTTACTGAACCACATAAGTATTGGGAAGAAACAGAAATAAGAATTTTAAACTCGTGAAGCAAGAGAAGCTTTTAGACTTTAGTACACCAGAGGTTTGGCCAGGATTCATTTAAACCCTTCATAATTCAAGATAAAAACAATATTTTATTTTGAATTGATCAACTTTAAATGATACACACAGGTTCAAGTCCTACTTCAGAATTAGAATCAACAAGGATGGAAATCAGCTCAAATTGGACACATTTTCACAACTAAAATTAATAATGGGAGAGAAAATCACAGATGAGAACTACCATCTGAATGAATAACAGAAGAAAAAGACGAGTGTCCTTTGAAAAGGACACGTAAAGAACAACTTTGGAGGAAATTCTGCATCTGGCAACTTCTTGAGGTCTGTATCGACCTATCAACTAGTGTTACAGGTACAAATTTAAGACTCTCACACCTTATCTCACAAAATAGGGCATGTACCACATTCCCCATACACTGAGAGTTTCTTACTTGGTTTCCATTTTCCTGGAAACGGTATCCCAATCTTCAGGTCACTGGGTTGGACCTCAGAAAAGCAGGAAAGCACTTCTACAATGCCTGCCCCCTCCAGCCGGTCATCTATGCCTGTCCCCACCCTCCCATCCACAGAGAAGAAAGGGACACCTAAAAGAAAGATCAGTGATGGCTGTGGATGAAAGCTGGTTTCCATTGATAGGAGCACCAAATAAGATACAGCGTAAGTAATGAATCTGCACACTTAATGACTCTCCCAGCATCCAGAACAATAACAAGGGCTTAGTGGTACACACTCCATTGTAGGAAGGTCTGGAAGGATCCCATTGCAAAATGGTCACTTGTTTTTCCATGGATATCACCAGACAAATATTGTTCCTCGGTATCCAAAGATTTAAGTTCCATAAAGAAAATTCAATATTTTATATACTTCATTATTAATTCTGTCACTCAAATCCATCATAAAATGCATTCGCAAGATACTCTCTACATGGACCAATTCTTAGATTTGTTTATCTCAAATTTGGTTTGCTAACCCAAAGTACCCATTATAACATGATGACTCAGTCCTGTCCCCAGGGAGTGCTACATACGCATGTAGCCCTTTGCTAAATTGTTGTGCCTTTTTCCCCTCTTACACTCTGAGTACCAGAGAACAGCAATTTTGTCCTCTTTACTTGTAAATCCCCCAGCACCTAGCCCCTGCCACATAAAGACCCTTTGTAACCATTTGGGAAATTGAAGTGAATTAAGTCCTGTGGGCATATGATTTTTTTCTGGATTTTCTGGGACAATCTAGATTTCAAATATTCACCTGTCCCCAAAAGCATACAAGCATGCTCACGCTTTCCTGACTGCATGTCCTGGTTTGTTTTGTTTTTTTAATGTTGGACCCTGACGACTGAGTGCTGAGTTTATGATATATAGCCAGTTATCATGGGTCCCATACCCTGATTTTTTTCTGTAAAATATGACACAGTTGGTATAGCCAATAGTGAGGTGATAATTTAACTTGGTTTTCTTTCTTTTTCCCTTAGATGTTTAATTTTTGCATGTTTGTGGCGGGAGCAGGGTCGGGGGAGGAAAGGTCATCATGCCAATTCTATGCACTATATTATCCTCTTCAGAGGACCAGACAAAGGTTGGAAGGCAGACCACACAAGGAACACAGGAAGGTGCCTGCTCAAAATCATCTCTATTACGTATTTACCAATGAGAGATTTATGTTCAATGAGCAAGTTTTTTTTTTTCCCAGCAAAAAGATAAACAAAAGGGTTCAGTCTTAGTCATACATTGGTATGAGGCACTGCTAATAAAAGCCAATTCCATTCTTAAATGAGCCAAGTACTTAGCAAACATGGGATTTTTGTGAAGGAAGGTAAAGTGAGGACATTTTAGAAAAAGGTCAGATGGCCCTAGATGTGTAGAGAAGAAAGGGTGGGAAGAAATGCCCAGGGCCTCGGCTTGGCAATAGGGCTGCAGTCACCTCTTGGCTCTTCCTCTCTCTTCACCCTTCATGCTGAAGTTCCCCAAACCCACCATACTCCTCAGGCATTTTCCACTTCCTAAAGCAGGCTTTGGCACCCTCACTCTTGCTCTACCTGGCCAAAGTAATCACCCTTAAAAATTCAGCAGTGTCACCTCTTCCAGGAAGCCTTTCCTGTCCCCTTCTTCCCCATCTCAATCTTCCCTAGGACTACAGGTACACCTTGGAGATACAGTGGGTTCCGTTCCAGACCACTGCAATAAAGCAAATATCACAATAAAGTGATTCAAATGAATTTTTGGCTTCCTAGTACATATAAGTTATGTTTATGCTCTACTATAGTCTATTAAGTGTGCAATAACATATCTTTAAAAATGTACATATCTTAGTTTACAAATACTATATTGCTAAAAAGAGCCAAAACACACTAGTAACATCAGAGATCACTGTTCACCATAACAAATATAATAATAATGAAAAGTTTGAAATTTTGTGAGAATTACCCAAATGTGACACATACATAGAAAATGTGACAGGAAGTGAGCAAATGCGGTTGGAAAAATGATCCCAATAGACTAGCTCAACGTAGGGTTGCCACAAGTCTTCAATTTGTAAAAAATACAGTATCTACGAAGTGCAATAATGCAAAGCCCAATAAAGCAAGGTATGCCTATAGTGTATTCGAAAGACAATAAACTTGAGCTTCTTCTAATTAAACTTAGTCCTCTAGTCTCTAGAGGTTCAATCCAGTCACTGATCCAAATAATTTATTCATTCAGTAGACATTTACTGGGGTCTCACAAAACACCAGGCATGTGCTGAGCTGTGGGAATGAAAAGATGAATAAGACAGTCCCAGAAGTCATGGTCTTGGTCAGTTTAGTAACAGAGAGAGATGCAAATAGTGAAAATAACAAGTCTCCAAGTGCACTAGTACAGAATTACTAACAGTGCCAAGAGAAAGCAATGAAGTCTGGTCCCAGGCTTTCATAAACTGGAGGTGAAGAGGAAAGAGAAAAGAGGCTATGATATGCAAATAAAACACCACAGTGCCCCCTTTCCGTATTTGCTCTGGATGCGGTAACATATAATGTTCCTGAGCTTTCTCTAACATTGTGCAGTTGAAATAACACAAGCCCCTGGATTTAGGCAACGCTGGGTACAAATCCCAGCTCTGTGGCTTACTAGCTGTGTGAGCTCTATAGATACTTTCGCTGGACACATCTTTGCCTTAAACGTTTTCACTGCGTAACTAATTGGCTGTACGTAAGGCAAGGCAATTTGCTGTAAAAGATAAAATAACCGGCTGACAGTTGGTCTCATTTCTCCATGGATGCAGTACTCCCATTTTGATATCACATAAATCTTAGCCCTCATAATGGTCTACACAGTGGCACAGAGTTGAACCCGCATTTCCCATAGAACTCTGCAACAGCTATTGAAGGACAGGTGACAATATGTCAAGAATTAAAACGATCCTGTTCTTCTATCTTCTTAATGAAGGAAGAAATTTTAGCAAAAAAGAAAAAGTACAATGCTGAACGAGGAGACGAATCAATAAGGAAAAAACATTTATACTATGAACAAAAAACTTCAAAGATAAGTGCTTAGGTACAACCCACAAAATAAAATTAGTTATCTGCACAGCATTGCCACGAATCTACACACATTTTAAATGTCTTCAAATATTTTGTATTTTGCAATAAAGTCTTTTTATTTTTGTTATTCATTTAATTTTGTTATTCATTTTCACTATTACATCTTTGAAGGCAAAATTGCCTTATAGCTAATTAGTTACGTGGCAAAAATGCTTGTGGCAAAGATGTTTACAGCAAAGATGCTTATGGTGGAAATACTGGACGTGAGCTGTACGGTGCTGGGTTGGTTACTCCACCCTTCTTTGCTTTGGTTTCTACATGGGTAAGAAAGGCTTTAAGACCTAACATATGACAGATGGTGGTTGTGAGGGTTAAGTGTAAAGGCCCCATTACAGAATCCGGAATGTAACATAAGCTTGGTAAACATCTCTTTCCCCTCCCCGCTGGGGGTCTGGTTCTCCTACCAGCATTAGGTGTTCACTGTATCTGCAAGAAAACCTATTGTGATATAATCAGACATAAGATGAAAATATGCAAGTTCATTACATCTGTGGCTAAATACACTGAGTACAGGCATTATCAGAACGCTGCAGAATTAATCGACATGGCCAAGACGTGTATACTAACCTTTAATGCCATCTCTGCTGCTAGCCTTGGCCTGGGTGTCGGTGCACCATGTGTGTGGCACGGCACAAATGGCCTCACTCACAGTATATCACCTGCACAACAGTGTCATTAACTTTCTACACAGTTGAGCCCTAGGCACGGTATATAGCCTCCCATCAGTTGGCAACTGCTCTGAGACAGTATATAGGAAACATTTTAAAAACTGGCCAAATTTAAAGTGATTTTTCTGAAATACTTTATTTCGCTCAAATCATGCCAGCCCTACAGACACAGGCGGCAGCTCAACTTGCATTCAGAATGAAAATAACTGGCTTTAATCACTTTTAGCTAAGTTTTCCAATATTATGGACAGCTCATTATCAATTTAGATTTGGGGAGGCCTGCAAATAAACCTTAAAGACTTGCTTCCCCGATAGTCACTGGGAATCTGTTCAAATCTTCCCAAAAGGGACATGGCTGGACCTCCCGTTGCTCTGTTCCAAGTGCCCACCGTTCCCACCACCACCACCTCACATACAACACATTCACCCCTTACATTACTAGGTGCTATATTCAAACATCAGGAGTCATATGCCATGTCCCAACTTTTAAGACAATTACAGCCAAATTAGTAATGACAGGATTCTTTTAAACCTCCTGTTTGCCCCTGGCTAAGGAACGTGGCCACCATGAGCTAATCACAGAAGGGCGAAGAGCCAGGAGGAAGCAGAAGGCAAGTGCCCCTGTAACAGCAGGAGGGGGGAGGTGAGTGCAAGGGATGGGGTGGGGTGGAAAGACGAAGGAGAACGAGAGAGAAAGAGAGGGCAAACCAGACTGGATTCCCAAGAGGAAGCCACAAAGTGCTTGCTTCTCAACAGTCTCAACTACGGTTCTCCTGATGGCAAATTAAGATATAAGACCCAGAAAACCCCATGGCCAGGGCCATAAGGAAGAGGGCCTAGAAAGGAGTCACATCACTTAAGTAGTACAGCTTATGGCTCCCTACCTAAGGTAATGAACAACTAATAACAGAATCAACTGCCCCAAGCAGCCCACTTGAAAGGGAACCAGGCACTGAGAGACCCTCTCGTTTAATCCCCAGAATGACCCCATAAATAGGAGTCATTTCCCCTTTACAGAAGAGGCATCTGGGAAAGTTAAATTATTCACTAAGGGTAAGAGAGCTTGAGCCAGGACATGAACCAGGGACATCTGATTTCCATCCTCAAATATGTTCAAGATCCACTGCCCCCTTACCCCTTCGCCTGCACTTAGGAAGTAACCAACAAATATTATGTTTAACAGCCAACTCCTGTCCCCAGAAGCCACGCTGACCTCCTGAGGCTGCTCAGACTGTCCTGGCGCCAGCAGAGAGGGCTTTACCAAAGCCAGCACTGAGGGAATCCAGCCTTATTCCTCCCTCTCTCTTCGCAGAAACAAGCTGTGTCCTCCTCAGAATCGCCTGGGCAAATTTTAAATCTCTGTGGTTCGAAGATATTCACTGTGTGTTCTGACATCTCTCATGTGGTGCTTCAAAAGCCTGGGCTTCCAGAGGCACAGCGGGCCTGGCTCCCTGCTGAAGTAGGACACCTTTTCTCATCCACTTCTGTCACATCGCTACTCAGCAGCCAGCCAAAGGCTCCGATGCTCTGAACTCAGATAGGTTTGGCATCTTTTTTGTATGTTGACATCCCTGTGAGCCCACGTGGATCCTGCCCCCTTGGGGTTCCACAGGATGAAAGAGTTTTGCTCTAAATTGAGAAGCTGCTCTCCTTGCATCTCCTTGGATTTCTCCTCTCAAACACCAGAGCCACCTCTGCTAGGGAATGTGCCCACGGCCAGTGCATGGTTGTGACAGGCTACAGTCCTCCCTTGGTAACCGTGGAGGATTGGTTCCAGGACCCCCACGGGTACCAAGATCCTTGGATGCTCAAGTCCCTTTTACAAAATGGCACAGTACAGTCAGCCCTCTGTATTTGCGGGTTCCACATCCATGGGTTCCACATTCTCGGGTTTCACATCCACAGATACAGAGGGACAACTGTACTAACTATTTGTTGCTTCTCCTGTTACACCAACTTGACTAACAGACAATTCAATGATGTTGAAGGAAGCTAACATTCACCACCCCCTTACTATGTGCAAGACACCGCTCTAAACACCTTATATATGTTAACTCATTTAGTCTTCACAATGGCCCTATGAGGCAGGCACTATTCATATGCCCGTTCTATGAATAAAGAAACTGAAGCGTAGGGTGGTCAAACAGCTCTCCCAAACATCCCACATACATCTTTATGTTAGAGAGTAGACTCAAACTCATACTACCTGGCTCCTGGAGCTCACTACACCATAATGCTGCTGTAAACCATATGGTGAAACCATAAATGTCTCCCAATATTACGTGAGCATAACACGAGCTTCATATTTGCTTACGTGCGATTTAATCTGCCAGAAACACTAGGTGAATGCAGAAAACTGTAATGAGTTGACGTAAGCAGTGCAGGCATACACAAAACACACACATACCACACACACACACACCCTCAACATCTCCAAGCTACTTCAATTCACACATGTTGTGAGACACGTCCACCTGTGTTACAACTGTCCCTCCCATTTCAGATCACCCTCCTTCCACCCCCTCACAGCAACTTACGAGCTGTAACCCTTCCAACACTGTTTTGGACTGAACTGTATTCCCGCTAAATTCATATATTGAAGCCCTAACCCCTAATGTGACTGTATTTGGAAATAGGCCTTTAAGGAAGTAACTAAGGTTAAATGAGGTCATAAGAGTGGCATCTTATTCCAGTATGACTGGTGTCCTTATAAGAAGAGGAAGGGACACCAAGGAGGAATGTGCAAGAGGAAAGACCATGTTACGACACAGGGAGAAGGGGACCACATGCAAGCCAAGGAGAGAGGCCTCCGGAGAAATCAACTCTGTAACATTTTGATGATCTTGACTTCCAGCCTCCAGAACTGTAAGAAATACATTTCTGTTGTGTAAGCCACCCAGTCTGTGGTATTTAGTTACGCAGCCCTAGCAAACTAATATACCAACACTAAATTACAAGCAGACTTCAGGTCCTTTTCGAGGTAAAGTGCCATATTTATTACAGTCTTTATGTATTTCTTAACCATTTAACATGTGTAGAACTGTGCTACTATTTTTATCAGGTTCCTATTTTTATTTAAAATGTGTCACTTACGATGTTTCGAGTGTTGTGCCTCGACTCATTTTTCTCACAAGCCCTGTATTGTGCTGTTATGTTTTTTGGTGCAATTTTGCATAGTGTGGCAGTTTTTAGGAATGCATATGTCATGTTATAGCACAAGTGGCTGGACTGCCACTCAGGGGTAAATGATTTATAGATCCTGAAGATAAAGCATAAAACATCATGTTTCTACAGCCTTCTTCAGGCACTCTGAGGAGGCAGGTTCTATGAAAAAAAATCTCAAGAAGGGCAGGCACCAAGCTCAGATACATAGCATGTATGTGTATTTGTGTGGGTACATCTATAGAATACAATACCATATAAGTAAAAAAAAAGTTAAAGTATTTATATCTGGGTGGTAGGCTTTGGAGTGTTTTTTCCCCAATTTTTTAATAAACATTATCTCTACATTTAAAAATTCTCTATAATCAAAGTTGATTGTAATGATTTTCATGATCCTGTTCCAAATCAGAAATAAATATCTTTTAACATAGACTAAACAACAATAAGAAATGGCATATAAATTCAAAAACTGGCAGACAAGAATTAAATAAGAACAGTAGGCCTTAATAAATTGTTATTCCTCCATGTACTCTGTCCTTTTCATCACTAGCCATGTTGAATAAAATTACTGGAAAAATTACAGAGCCTTGAGAAATTTACGATTTAAAGAAAACTGACCAGCAGTACCTCAGATACAGACAGCTTGGCCAAAGCATGGCCTCTCTGATATTTTTAGCAAAAATCTGTTTTCCTTAATTAGCCAGTACACATGAATTAGAGGCCTAGCCATATGCCATCAAGGAATGTGAGAGGCTTGATCTAAATGGAAAACCTGAGTTCACTTTTCACAGATGGTAGGTGTGGAGCAGAAAGAGGGAAAAAGGTTTCAAAAGCTTACTCAAGGCAAAAGAGTAAAGGGTCTATAGTTCAGTTCATCAGTCTTCAAAATTTCTATAGTGAAAGTGATATTGTCTTAAGAATACTAACAACTTCAAAGAGGGCCTGATTGAGCTAACGAAACAGCACAGCATCAAGGCACTGTGTCCCAGAAATATTACAGATGGGCATACAGAACTGTTCTAATGTTTCTATTATATAGTGACACTCTGAGCAATGGTGACTGTGCCTGGTGCTATAAGACCATATTCTTTTTCTTGAAACTCTGACAGAACTGCTAATAGTATTGTAATCCTCAAGCAGGATTTAGCAAACTATGGCTGGCTGGCCACATCCAGCCTGCCATCTGTTTTCATATAGCCCATAAGTTAAAAACAGTTTTTCAATTTTTAAACAGTTGAAAAAAAATTTTTTAAGAATAATGCTTCAGGACACGTGAAAATGATAAGTTCAAACTTCAACATCCATAATTAAAGTTTTATTGGAGCCCAGCCACATACGTTTGCTTTGTCTCTGGCTGTTTTTGTTGAGACAATAGCTGTAATTGTGACAAGGTTCATGTGGCTGAAAATATTTCTTTTCTGGCCATTTACAGGAAAAGTTTGCTGCTCCCTGCTCCAAAGTTAAAACCGACCTCGATACAAGCCATAGATTTAAAACCATTTAAAATAGTCAAGAAGAGTCTTGAACACCAAGACATTCACGGGCTCGACCAAATTTGAACAATAACTAGAAGTGTAACTACATACCTTAAAAGTTGTTCATCAATCCAAGGACTGTTGTGTATTAATGGGAAATAATCACCATCACAAC
Organism: Eubalaena glacialis; assembly: GCF_028564815.1. Classification (NCBI taxonomy): domain Eukaryota; kingdom Metazoa; phylum Chordata; class Mammalia; order Artiodactyla; family Balaenidae; genus Eubalaena; species Eubalaena glacialis. The sequence continues at coordinate 176,514,021 of NC_083716.1, read as the reverse complement.
AGTAACAAAAGAACTCAATCCTGTACTTTTCAAGAACTAAGAGGTTGTCCTTCAATTTTATGATTCATTTTTTCCAGACTCATGATCAGCATCAATGAGTTGCTTATCATATATTCCAGTATTAAAAAAATGAAGATGCCATTTCTCTAGAAGATAAGATAATACTTTCTTATTCTCCCCTTCAAAAACTACATCGATCTTCGGGAGAACTTTGGTGGTAAACTTTGTAAATGATGTCATGGTCTGATAGAAAAAATAATCAAAGCTGAATTTTCTCTTTGGCAAAATTTCACCCATCATCAGACTGTAGAATACATGGAAGATTCTAAAACAGTTTACAATAATTCAGTTGGTTTTTTTTGCAAACAGGTGGCTGGGTTATAAAAACTTGTTGAATATATTCACCACACAATTTCCTGAGATCAAAGACCTAAACAGCCCTATTCCCTCTCCCCACCCCCATCAATTATTAGGCTCCACTTTCTTACTGAGGTCACAAGACAGCATTGCTGACTTGTCCAAGTAAAACAGCTACCAAATAAAAATAGTGACTGAGTTGGTGGCATGAGGGTAACTAGTTAAGCCACTCTTTCCTCTTTGCTGAGTTATCCTTACTTCAGTGGAATCACAAATTAAGAAGATCACAGAGGGGCTCCTTTGCAGAAATAAAGTCACAATTCCAAAAGGGTCCCAGATTTCGGTCAATCTGCTGCCACTGAACAGAAGCATCCAACTATGGCAGCATTTGGGGTAGTTTTAATCAGCATCAACTCTAAACTGGAATTCCTAAAGAAAAGACAATCTTGGGCCCTCATCTTACAACAAGACTCCACACGGAGCAAACTGCAACCCAAATAAATTACAGTTGACCCTTGAACGACATGGGTTTGAACTGCACAGGTCCACTTATATGCAGATATTTTTTCAACAGCAAACACTAAAGTACTACCTTATCCAAGGTCGGGTGTATCTGCAAATGCAGAACCACGGATGCAGAAGAACCACAGATATGGAGGATGAAATGGAAAATCACACAAGGATTTTCGACTGCTTGGAGGGTCGGCCCCTGACCCCCACTGCTGTTCAGAGGTCGACTGTAGTACCAATCTGTGGAGTGTGAATACTCCTTGCCCTATACTTTCAGGTTAGCATATGAGAGATTTATCCGTCTGGTCAATTGGAGACTGATCAAATGAAAGCCATATATAATATGTACTCCTGATGTGTGCTATTAAATGTACTGCACAATATTCAAAAATGATGAGCACGGGCGCTCTCAATGAGAGAGAAGTCACTTATTCTGAAAACTTTATTTTTTATTGAAAATATTATTTATTTTTATATTATCTTGATGCAGTTGTTGGAGGAGGAAAGCAAAGCTTCAGTAGCCTCAAACCGTGATCCCCCAGCTAAATGGCTCCCACTTAGAACCAGTTTCTCCTAAAATGCCTCACATGCTATCCCATTTTTACAAATCCTTCGCTCCCTCTTGAAAATCTCTATTTCAGTTGCCAATAAGGATTTAAATGCTTCTGGAAGAAACATTCATCAAAACTAACACAGCTGTTGATGACTGACATCAAGCATGAAGGAAAAAAAAAAAATCACATCCATGTTTCAACACACTACTTGCTGAACAATTTCTACTCGGTCCATCTGTATTAAATGGGTGTGCCAAAAATTGGACACGCCAGCAGATGGCTACCAGCACTGTTTGGCATGCCTACTGGTGCTGTTCTATACTGCCAAAAGACGAACTACGATTCCCCTGAAGGGATTCTATAGTTTCTAAAATAGTAACTTATGTAACAGAAAAACTATAGAATCTTTTCATTTGGGCCCTAGATCTACAAGCCCCAGATTTGTGCTGTCCTGCTTTCTAATTTGATTTTTAGTACTTCTGAACAGCAGTCATCTCCTTTCAGAGATTAGTGGTTCTTTTTTTTTTTTTTTTTTTTTTTTTGGAATCGGTTTATTTAAATTTTACAGAAACCTGATTAAAGTATGCAATTATAAGTCCAGTAACAATTCTACAAAAATGCACATACCGTGCCAGAATTTCTTAAAAGTAACTAATATCATATTCTTGTTTTGCATTAAACATGCAAGACATGTCATGTCTTCCTTATGACAGATTAGTGCTTCTTAACCAGACATGTGTTATCATATGTACTCAGGGTATTCCTTCCAAGGTAGACATGTCCAGACCCCACCTGGGTCACCACGCTGAATCAGACATCCTGGGGTGGAGCTTGGGCATGTGTATTTTGAAAAGCACACCAGGTGGTTGTAAAGGGCATCCCTGGTTAAAAACAACTTTTCCAGACCGTTTTTTATACTGACAAGCAAATAACTATGACATACACATGAGTACACATGGACCAATATAATTCTGCTTAATTCCTCAGGGTGTTGTCTAAATGTTCTCCTTTGCCACCCCAATCTTTCCTCTGAATTCTTGCCATTGAAATTGTCCCACTCTTCGGTCATTTTCCCAGATTTGGGAAATTTCCAAATTTTAGGCCAAACGGTGTCTATATTAGGCACTCTTCATTTTGGGAGGCAGGATGTCAACTTAGATCAGCAGACCATTCCAAAACAATGCCTTCGTAATGTACAGTCACTTAACAAATACTCAGCAGAGTCTATATGCTGTGGTAAAGGCTGAGAAGAATGTAAGAAAAACAAGATGCGGTTCTTGTGTCCTCAAGGAGTACGTGTGAAACAAGTAGGGTGAAAATATACAGACAAGCTAAGAAAAGCTAAATGATCACATAAAGAAAGCATGTTGATTCAGTATTAAATGACTAGTACTTACAATAAAAACTCTTGAGAATTCAGAAGAACTACTGCTTACTCCAGACCCAACTGTCATGGCACATTACTGAGAAGGCCTGCAGTTTGAAGAATGGGCAGGGGATAAACAGTTGGGGCAGAGGAATGCAGGTGTTCCATACCAGGAACACAGCACAAACCAGGGCAGGAATGAGAAAAGTATGGACAGTGAAAATACAGCCCTCTGGAAGGAAGGGGGTCATTTGGGTGACTGATACCAAAGAGATGGAAGCCAGGTTCTAGCTTTCAGAGTAAGGAGCCTAACATTTATCTTAGGGTTGTAGAAAAATCTTTTTTTTTTTTTTTTTTTTAATTTATTTTTGGCTGTGTTGGGTCTTCGTTGCTGCGCATGGGCTTTCTCTAGTTGCGTCGAACAGGGACTACTCTTCATTGAGGTGTGCAGGCTTCTCCCTGTGGTGGCTTCTCTTGTTGAGGAGCACAGGCTCTAGGCGCACGGGCTTCAGTAGTTGTGGCACACAGGCTCAGTAGTTGTGGCTCACGGGCTCTAGAGCACAGGTTCAATAGTTGTGGTGCACTAGTTGTGGGCTTAGTTGCTCCGCGGCATGTGGATCTTCCCGGACCAGGGAACGAACCTGTGTCCCCTGAATTGGCAGGCGGATTCTTAACCACTGCACCACCAGGGAAGCCCCAATCATTAAGTTTTAAAGTAACAGATCATGGAGACAGTAGTATTTTAGGAGAATTATTTTTTTTGTAGCAAATAAAATATCTATGAGTATGAGATAAAGAAGAGACCTGGGAGAGCAATTAGGATCGGGGCCATAGCAGTTGGCTTTACAAAGAACTAATGGAAGTCAGTGGCTAATTGGGTTGAGTTTCCAGCTGTAACAGAATAGAGGCATGAAAATAGGAGAAAAAAGGGAAGTCAGGAGTAGAAGCAAATCAGAGTTGCCTGTGGGAGACAGCAGAACGATGGCTCAAAAGAAACCTCTGCACTGGACACATGGCTTTGGAAGTAGTTGGTGAGAGGAGAGAACGTCTACAGAAAGGGTAGAAGACAGGATGAGGGAAACAAAGGGTTAACCTGGAGAAGTAGCCCATTAAAGACCCAGGGAAAATGTAGAATAAACAATGAAAACAAAGGCCCTCGGAAAGGCAAGAGTAAAACCTAGTGGCAACTCAGAAGCCAAGGAGGAAAAGAGTTTCAAAACAAAGTTCATGGGGCTTCTTCCCTGGTGGCCAGTGGTTAAGAATCTGCCTGCCAATGCAGGGGACACGAGTTCGAGCCCTGGACCGGGAAGATCCCACATGCCGCGGAGCAACTAAGCCCATGAGCCACAACTACTGAGCCTGCTCTCTAGAGCCCGTGAGCCACAACTGCTGAGCCCGTGTGCCACAACTATTGAAGCCCGCATGCCTAGAGCCCGTGCTCCACAACAAGAGAAGCCACAGCAGTGAGAAGCCCGTCCACCACAACAGAGTAGCCCCCGCTCGCCGCAACTAGAGAAAGCCTGCGCCTAGCAACAAAGACCCAACTCAGCCAAAAATAAGTAAATAAATAAATAAATTTATTAACAAAAAAAACAAAGTTCATCAACATAGTCTTCTGAAACAGAGAGGTCAAGGTCACTGGTATGGACTCAAATTCTAGTCCCAGGAACCCTGCCGTGTGCCCCTAACGCACAGCTGATCTTCTTCCTTTAATCTCTACTGCCTGTCCATACCAACCGTACAGCACACATATACGTTTAGTTTTTTAAATCTATCATGGCTTTTAAAAACTAAAATATCTACACATATGCAGATATTCTGTCACATCTCATACAAAGCTTCTTGAGGGAAAAAGTCACAATCGATACTTTACACACCGCCCACCTGCACTGTGCCTTCACATTACCATGCCTCCAGCTATCATTTAGAAATAGTTTTAACTAAGTATTAACTATGACCATCCTGGTGATTGTGGTATGCATACAAAGACCAGCTGAATTCAGGGAGAAGACACAGACACCAGTACAGTGTCAAGCCCTACTATTCAAAGTGTGGTCAATGGACCAGTGGCATCACCTGGGAACTTGTTAAAAATGCAATTTCAGCTGCCATACCAGACCAACTGAATCAGAATCTGCATTTTAACAAGATCCAGGTGACCGACTCCTATGCATACTGGCCTAGAAACTGGTGTCAACTCAGTACAGTATGCAAAGGGAGAGCACTGAGTTACCAAAGAAGTTAGTTGGAGGAGGGGAAGATGGCACATGAGTTTCAGCACACGGACATGTGCTTAGATTCTACTTCGTCTGCTCAGACCTGCAGCTCGGCGTTGGAGCCCAGGCCCTCTGCATATGTGGCACAACCAGGCCAGGAAAAAATTCCGGCTTTTGATCAGGAACCCAGATGCGTTAAGTCCTTCTTCCATTAACTGCCACTAAGTTCATTATAGGAAGGGCTTATGCAGATTCTATCTAGGTTGTTTTTCCAGGCTTTATAAATAATCTGACCTCCTGAAGACCCTGTTTATGCTCCCCATATTTATCCAACCCTAGAATTTATGATATTATTCTGCCTCTCATTCGTTTCTCCCATAAAATTAGGTTCCCCTCTAGGCTTAAGACTGCAATTGCTAAAATACTTTTTCAGAATAATTGAAAGCTAAACCTGAAAATGCAACTTTAACCCCAAATGGAAAGAGCTACACTGACAGCATTGTTGTTTAAGTGACCAGGTGTCAGGGAAAAGCTCCCAAAGGAAAGAACCATTAGACAAAGGCACAGTCATATCTCAAAGGATGAAGACCAAATGGAGCAACAAGTCTCAAAGCAGAATCTTCCCTTCGCTGGGGATGCGCTCGATGCTTCAATATTTCTTTCTCTAACTTTCCTATAGATATACGTATTGAGTGTCACTATTTCAAAATATCGCTGTGCTCGAAGAGTTCTCTGTGGGTCTTTTATTATTTATAACAGCTTTATTGACTTATAATTTACACACCATAAAGTTCACATTTCAGAAATGGAAGAGACTTTCATTCCATCCCCCACTTCAAGCAATGCTTCATTAAACTCACCCAGGAATATAATACAGCAATTTCTTAAAACTCCAGGAAGACAGGCCATCGTCATGACCCTCCGATAATATATCCTAGTATCTCAGCTTTTATCAGTGGAAAGAACATCTTGACTAAGCCCCCTCTATTAAAATGCAAACTATAAAAGTAATGGCATTTCGTGCCATATTTTAAAGGTGGCTGATTGAAAATACCACTGTAGGCCCTTGTAATCTGCCGGCTGTGTTGAAACTCCATTAGGAAGCAAACCTCATTTACTGCATCCAAAGTGGAAATCACAAATTCCAACAAACTACTACCCCCCAGTTTTTCATGGACTACTTTCTTCCACCAGATGGCATGCTTTTGGGGGGCTGCTGGAGCCTGCACTGAGCTGTTATTTTTCACCTCAGGGATGGTATGAGTAAGTTAGGCAGGTTTTTCTTTCAAAAAGAAAAACAGCAACTCACATGCTCTCACAGAACCTCTTCAGTGTGCTTGGCTTCTCCTGGTTGCGTCTTTGTCGGAACCAGCGTTGAATGCTGCGAACGTCCCAGTCCAGCTGCTTGGAGAGGCCCTCCAATCTCTTTTCATCAGGATGCTATGAAACAAGGTACCAGGAAAATCATTTTCATCTTCACCATGAACACATCTGCCCTTGTCTATATTGGAGATATTTGTTTTTCCTGTATTTTCTATCTGCTACTGAGATTTCTATATTGACCACGGAGGACCGAGGCCTTCCATCAGCAGCGTGAACGTAAACAACCACTTAGGACAAGAGAAGTTACTCATTATGAAACAACACTGAAACATATGAATCTCACTCTAATGCTGGTACTTCTTACAGCAACAAAGGTTCGATGGAACAGCCAGCTGGCCGAGTTAGCTCCACCAGCCTTCAAGGAAAGGAGTTAGGTGAAGGTGAATTTGCAAAAAGACATCATTCAAATATTTCACTTTCTAATGAAAAAATGCTGTACCCATTATCACATATCAGGATAATGCAGGACAGAAAAAAAGCATGGAATAATCCCCGAATACCTCACCTTAGACTAAGGTACCAATTCCACTTACAAACCATGTTTTCTCTTCAGTCTCCCCTCTCCTTGGTTCTTCACACATTCCTCTTCTATTCCTTTCTTGGTCATCCTTTTGACCAGAACTCCATCAAACTTTTTACAATGACTACGCATTACTTGAAGATGCAAACTTGGTAAAGTAGAAAGAGAAGCTATCAATATTTATGCTTGCCATATGATGACATTACTCTGCTTCTCACTCTCATTTCTATAACATTAGGAGATGACAGACGTTCAACTCCTTGTTCCAATGAACTCTCTGAGCCTCAGTTTCCTTACCTGTTCAAAAGAAGGTTATTTATCCACCTAAACGGTGGAATGTAAAAATGTATGCAAATCTCAGTACATGTTAGTTCTGTCCCTCCTCTCTCTTCGGTGTCTTAGAGAGCATCCTGCCAACAATTACGTAAGGGCGACCTGCCGTACAACAAAACTAAACGGAGTTAGTTCTACTCCTTTATTTATTCTACCTTTGCTTTACAATTAAGGAGATGTTAATAATCAGAGAACAGAACCAAAAATGGGGTAGGGAAGGCAGGCCAACCAGCTGTCAAGTTATAAGGGCGGAATCTATATGTGACTCCTTTTTAAAGCCTCTCAAGAAATTCAGAGTGTCAGACACACAGGAAACACAGCAAATGGCCTTAACGTTATGACCGAGGTTATAAAATGTGCTGAGCTTGTGTCTGTAAAAGTTATTTGTGAACTTTCAGTGCGGCGTGTACTTTGAGGTGTTTTTCTTAGAAGTCAGGACACCGTCTACACTCTCCTTCCATGTCTCTCAATTAGAAAATATGGGAGAGAGAAAATGCACAGCCTACAATATACCTTGGCTATACCATTTTCTTAAAGGAATTCATTTTTAATTTTCATTCATTTTCTAAGTCTATTCAACAGGTAAAGCGTTCACATGGTTCACAAAATAAAAATTATCCCCAATTTCACCTTCCATTTTGTTCCTGTTCTCTCAGTTCCTACTCTCCCCTTCCTACCAGGTAACAGGCTATTCAATCAATTTCTTTCCAAAGTTATCTTACCAAATATAAACAAATTTGAATATGCATTCTTATGTCTCCCCACCACCACCTTCACACAAATGGTTCTATTATTCTGGACTTTGGGTTTTTCACTTTACAATGTATCTTGGAACATTTCCACATCAAAATATTGGGAATGCCCTCCTTCTTTTGTAGAACCGTAAGGACATGCCATAATTTACTTATCCACTCCACTATTAATGCACACTTAGGTAGCTTCTGAACTTCTACTACTACAAACAATGCTGCAATAAATAACCTTGTCATGGGTTATTTTACACACATATAGAGAGAGATAAATTCCTGTAAGTGAACGTTGGAGATGAAAGGGTCCATGCATTTGCAATTTTTTTAGATATTGAAAAATTACTGTCACCAATGATTTTACCAATTCATACTCTCACAAGCAAGAGTACCCATTTCCCAAAGCCTCATCAACAGAGTATGTTATTGGATTTTTCCATTTTTTTCTATCCTGATATATAAAAAGTAGTATCTCAGTATATCTTTAATTTGATTTCCTCTTTTTATGAAAGAAGGATATTTTCTTGTGTTTTAAAACCATCTGTATTTCCTCTTTAGAACAGTCTTTTCATATCTACTGTCCATATTTTTCTTGATCTGCAAGTAATTTGTTTATTGATTTGTAGAAGTTCTTCAGTTATTAGAGTGATCAAACCTCTATCTGTACCATAAACTGCATAGTATGTACTGATGTGTCACTTGAGTTTTAGAATTAGCTTATGGTGCATTTTGCTTGTGTTTTTTACTTGCAGAAGTTTTTAAAATCATATTTGAATTTATCAATTTTTTCTGTTACAGCTTCTGTATTTGGGGTCATAAGTAGAAAAGCATTCCCTACTCTGAAAATCCAAGAAATTCTCCTACATTTACAGCTTTGATTCTAATACATTTACAGTTTTGATTCTTACATTCAATCTTTAGTACATTTGGAATATATCCTGGTATACAGTGGGAGGTATGAATCTAATTTTAATTCTTTCCAAATGGCTACCCAGACAGGCCAGTACCATCATTCATGTTTTCTCCATGAGAAATCAAATCTATTCTCCCACCGTTCTATTACTCATGTGCCAGTACATATGGTCAGGTTACTCAGAAATCCTTATTTATTTTTCTATATGAACTTTAGAATTAGCTTGTCTAGTTTCAAAATAAATGGGAAAACAAGAAAACCTGTCGGTATTTATAATGAGATTATTCCAAGTTCTTATACTAGCGTAGGGTGACTTGATATCTTTAAGTGAATTTGTCTTTTGTGTCCTTCACAATGTTTGAAAATTTTCCTCACATACCTTGCACATCCTTGTTACATTGATTCCTAGGGATAGCATCTTTTTTGGTTTCTATTATAATTAAGAAATTTTCTTATATCTTCTAACTGCTTATTGTGTGTGCGCATGTCTGTGTGTATGGTAAGTAATTTTGTGCTAACATTTTGTAATGTTTATGGTAGTTTTTCACTTGATTCCCTTAATTTTCCAGGTATACAGTCATGTAATAGGATATTACTAGAATGTAAGCTCTATAAACAAAGGAAATTTTTTGTATCTTTTTTCACCAGTACCTAGAATATAGTTGGGACTTAATAAATACCTCTTGAATGCATGAATAAATTGTCACATAGCAATAGCTTTACCTCCTCCTTTCTAATTTTTATGCCTTTATTTTCCTTCTTTTATCTATTTGCTAATGAAATGTAAAACTTAGCACAATGTATAACAGTGTTTAGAAGCATCCCTATCGGTTCCAGACTTTAGTAGGAATATCACAATATTTTTCTCATTAAGGGGCCAGGGCTTCCCTGGTGGCGCAGTGGTTGAGAATCTGCCTGCCAATGCAGGGGACACGGGTTCGAGCCCTGGTCTGGGAAGATCCCACATGCCGCGGAGCAACTAGGCCTGTGAGCCACAACTACTGAGCCTGCGCGTCTGGAGCCTGTGCTCCGCAACAAGAGAGGCCGCGACAGTGAGAGGCCCGCGCACCGCGATGAAGAGTGGCCCCCGCTCGCCACAACTAGAGAAAGCCCTCGCACAGAAACGAAGACCTAACACAGCCAAAAAATTAATTAATTAATTAATTTAAAAAAAAAAAGAATAAATTAAAAAAAAAAAAGAGGCCAGATTTGGAGCTGATATACAAGTGTATTTATCATGTAAATGAAACCACCTATCCCTAGTTAGGTTGTTTTATTTTAATCAAAATGATGTTAGATTTCAGAATCCATAGAGGTGATCATCTACTTTTTTTCTTTATGTCAATTAACATGATGAATTACAAAAATTGATTTTTTTAATATTGAATACAGGGAAGGCCTTGCATTCCTAGAATAAGTCGTACTTGGTGATGATGAATAATTATTTTAATATGCTGCAAAGTTCAGTTTGTGATTTTTTTATTTGGGACTTTTCATCAATATTAAGAATCACAATTGGTCTCTAGTCTTATTTTTTAGTGAGATACTTATCAGACTTTGAGATTACATAAAAATAGAATCTGGATGATTTTCTTAATTTTCTATACTTCAGTATAGTTTAAAATAGCATTGGGATTATCTGCTCTTTAAGAGTGTTAGAATTTTCTTGTGATAACACACATATGTAGTTGGTAAATTATATTTTTCTAGAATAATTTTCATTTTATCCAAGTGTTTATATTTTATTTGCCATGTTAATAGTAATATATCCTTTTTATTTTCCTCAATTTATGTGATTGTTGATTATGTTGTTAATTGCTATGTTGTTAACTTGGGCTTTGTTTTTTTCTTGATTGGGTTAGCTGACTTTCTGTTAAAAAAAAAAGTAAACAGTTACCTCTGGATTAATTTTCAATACTACAGTTTTACTAACTCAATTTCTATGTTTATCTTTATTAACTTCTTCCTTCTGTTTGCCTTCATTTATTTTGTTGTTGTTTTTCCAATGTTTAAGTAAGTGGTTAAATATATATATATTTATATAAGTGGTTAAACTTATATATATAAGTTTTCATCTGAGCACTTACCTTGGCATAGTACCATAGCATAGTAGTGCTTTCATCACTGTTTTCTAAATATTCTGAAATTTTATTTTTACACAAAAGTTGATTAAGAAAGCAAGAGTCTTTCTGTTTTCTGATTTCTCATATTAGTAAACTGTGCCTATTTTTTAAATGTATTACCATTTTTTATATAATAAAAGATCAATTTTTTAAAATATTTAACAGGTACTTGAAAAGAAAGTATAGTCTCTATATTCAGAATACAGGGTTCTAAATGTACCTGTCAGGAGCTTCCCTGGTGGTACAGTGGTTAAGAATCTGCCTGCCAATGCAGGGGACACGGGTTGGAGCCCTGGTCCGGGAAGATCCCACATGCCATGGAGCAACTAAGCCCGTGCACCACACTGAGCCTGCGCTCTAGAGCCCACAATCCACAACTACTGAGCCCACGTGCCTCAACTACTGAAGCCCATGCGCCTACAGCCCGTGCTCCACAACAGGAGAAGCCACCGCAATAAGAAGCCTGCACACCACAACGAAGAGTAGCCCCCGCTCACCGCAACTAGATAAAGCCCGCGCGCAGCAACACAGCCAAAAATAAATAAATAAAAATAAATTTATTAAAAAAATGTTTTTTAATTTAAAAAAAATAAATATACCTGTCAGATCTTCCTCATTAATTATGCTTCTTAGAATTAATTGCTATATTGTTTTATATTTTATATACTCTGTTTTATATTTTGACCTGTCATGACTGAGAGGTAAATTAAAATTTCTTACTATTAAATAATTTCTTCTTTCATTCTTTTTTATAAGTATATGGATATGCTGGTATTCAATGCATATATATTCATAACCATTTTATCTTCATTGTGAATTGTATCCTTTGGCAATAAAAAGTCAATTCTTCATTTCACTTAATCCTTTTGGTCTACTTTCTTTATTATTTATATTTGCCTGTATACCTTTACTCATACTCTTATTTTTAATATCTGTAATTACTTTATCTGAAGGGGTCTCTTATAAGCTATGTGACCCAAATCTGAATTATTTTTTTATTAGATGAGTTAAACCCATTTACATGCATTGATATAATTTATAAATTTGTTTATACTTACCTCACATTAATTATGTCTTCTGTTTTCATAATTTAATTTTTTTTTTTAATTTTAACAAACCAAATATGGCTGATTTTCCTTTGTTTTTTGTGGGCAATTTTTATTCTAGTGGTTATCCATACAAGCATAATACTCTTCTATTCGTTTTCAGTCAATAAAAATTCCAAATGAGCAATATTTAAAACTAGCATATTTCCTCTTCCTTCCCCACCTACTATTAGTCAATAATTTTATCTCTCTTAGAGTTTACTCTTGTACTATTAAATATGCTTCTACTTCTATTACTCAGTTTGGCTGCTTAAACTGATAAGCTTTGACTCCCGGCTACTAGAGCTTATGCAGTTAGTGAATTTATTCTACCTCCCACCTTCCTTCCCTTTTCCTGCTCAGTTATTGTTACCTGTATCATTTCTACATTGTGAGAGCATATAATGCTTACATTCTGTTCTATCATCCTAATCATCACATTTCTTTCTATCTTAGTTCTACAGTTTAAATGTATTCAAAACTCGCCAACATTCCCAGTAATCTCTTGGTCAGCTAAAATTAATGATTATAATAGTTTCTTCAAAAAAGGACTCATGGGAACAATTCCTCCAAATTTTTGCAAGTTCTAATCTTTTTGTCTTTAGCCTTTACACTATAAAAACAATTTACCTAAATATAAAATTCTTAGTTCCCATTTTCCTTGAAAATATTGGAAATGTTGTCCTATAGAATATTGCTACAGAGAAGACTAAAGCCATGCTGATATTTTCCTAGATAAATGACTTAATTTTTTGCTTGGTTGCTCAAAGAATTATTTCCTTTATATTTCAAGTCTATTTTTAATAATATAAGTCTTGGCATAAACCTTCTCGGGTCAACTTTCACTACATTTTTATTAACATATTAATATAAATCTCCATTTATTTTAGGAAATTTTTCTTGACATCTCTCTCAATACTTACTCTACTTTGCTTTTCCTTAAGAGATTCCAATTATACACATGCTAGCTCTGCTTGGTCTATATATCTAATTATTTTTAGCTCTTTCTCATTTCATTTATTTCAGCTTTATTATTTCTATCTCCCATGTTCCCCACTGAGATTTCTACAGTGTCTAGTGTTTCCTGTGTTCTTTCCAAATTTGTCTTCATTTCTGTGATAGCTTTCGTACTTTGTTCCTGAACCAACCAGCTCACATTGCATCTCTTCCTGTTGACCAACTGTTTTTTTCTTTAGGTCTTGTATTTCTTTTATTGTGATCCTCCTTACAGAGTTATTGCTTTTTTTTTAATTTATGGTAAAATATTTGATCTCAACTTTCAGTTGCCCTGTGGCCTCATTTTTCCAGTGATAATTTTTGTTAGTAAGCGATGCTACGAATTCTTTTTCTTGTCTTTGATGCTGTGTGTTTCTTCTTTATTACCCATCATTGAGTGAGTTGGATTGTCTCGACCAGCTCCAAGGAGGGTGCTTTTGTAGTTTACCTGCCTCCGAGGTACACTGCCTCTGGAAAATGTGCCATCCACAAGGTTTTCTGTGTACTTCTTCCACTTCCCTGAACTAAGCTGAGTCTGGGAGAGCATCTGCCAGCCTTGCTCACCAGTTCCTGTACCTAGTGTTGCAAACAGTGATACAGCTTTGGTCTCACCATTAGGAGGTGTCATTTTTGCTGGCTTTCCTGAAATCTACCCCCACAGGGCCCTCCATCCACACTTCATGCTCATCACTTCCTCCTACTTGGCTTCTGTCCAACCTCAACTGTTTTTGTTTAGCTTTTATATATATTTTGAAATCTAGAGATATATATCTCTTAGTTTGCCAAAAATAAAGTTTGTGAGATTTTCCTTCTTTTTTTGTGTGTGTATATTTTTACTGTTGTGTTTTATAATTTTTCTCCATAGTTTTTTTCATTTCTTAAGACTTCCAAGGGAAAAAGTGAATAATTCTGACTTATATAGACATTTTTATACCAGAAATACCTAGGTTAATTTTAATAAACATAAACCATACAAAGATGGAAAAGAAAAATAAAAAGAAATAGGCATAAGAGGAGAATGAGGAAAAACAAATTATAGGAAATCTGCATATAATTTTTAAAATACAGTATAATATACCAAATGCAGATTATGATGTGATAATCTCATAATTCTCTAGATCATGAAACCTAGTTTCATAGCTGACATATATTTTTTTCCCTTAATGGCTCAAGAACTGATTTGATTGATTAGAAAATGAGGCTGTTGGGATTATAGATATAATACGTGCCAAAAGATAGATAGATATATAAATCAATAGATAAACTGATTGATTCATTGATTTATATCTATCTCATTCAGATAACTCTGGATATAGCCAGTTAAGAAACGTGAACTCAAAAATATTCACTCTAAAGAGAAACAGTTATTCCATTCATTTGAGTAAGTCTGACACCTCATAATCGCCAGTTCTTGGGGCCATCACAAGTCTACTGAATCAGGATCTCTAGAAATAGGATGCAGCAATCTACACTTACCTCTCAGGCACTCCTAATGTAAATTAAAGAATGGGAGCACCTGGCCCAAATAAATGCTCCCTCATTAACTAACCGACTTACAGCCCAAGGCCACAACACTAGGAAGCAGCAGAGCCCATGTTCCAATATACCAGGTGTCTGCAACCCCTGGGCCATGGACCAGTACCAGTCCACGGCCTGTTAGGAACTGGGCCGCACAGCAGGAGGTGAGCGGCAGGCGTGAGTGAAGCTTCATCTGTATTTACAGCCACTCCCCCCGTCACTCGCATTACCGCCTGAGTTCCTCCTCCTGTCAGATCAGCGGCAGCATTAGATTCTCATGGGAGCACGAACCCTACTGTGAACTGCGCATGCGGGGGATCTAGGTTGCGCGCTCCTTATGAGAATCTAATGCCTGATGATCTGAGGTGGCGCTGAGACGGTGATGCTAGCGCTGGGGAGTGGCTGCAAATACAGGTTATCATTAGCAGAGAGGTTTGACTGCACAGAGACCATAATAAATCAATTGCTTGCAGACTCATATCAAAACCCTGTCAGTGAGTGGCAAGTGAAAACAAGCTCAGGGCTCCCACTGATTCTGCATTATGGTGAGTTGTATAATTATTTCATTATATATTACAATGTAAGAATAATAGAAATAAAGTACACAATAAATGTAATGTGCTTGAATCATCCCAAAACCATTCCCCCCACTCCCAGTCTTCCATGAAACCGGTCCCTGGTGCCAAAAAGGTTGGGGATCACTGCAATATACTGCTCAGGTCCGACTCAAAAACCAATGCTTTCAACTATTTTGCAATAGAGGTAAGTTCTCTGAAGTATTTATAAAATTTTAGATTTACAGAGGGAAAAAAAAAGAATGAGAAAGACAAGCAGATGTTACCTCAAAAGGAAAGACTGCTGGAGAATATGAAGGAGTTCAAATTTATCAGCTAATTTCATAGATGAGAACTGTTCAGTCAGGGCGCATGACCAGTGAACTCACAAAGGGATCCAGATTCAGAAGGGCTCACACGTGGGGTTTAAAGTTCTCTGGGTGCCATCTTGAAATTCTTGATAATTTTGTTATGGGAATGGTGTTTTGCTTATGAAGTCCACTGGGATAGGGGAGCATGTGTCAGGGGTTCAGAGTCTTGGCTCACACACAGTCCCGGCACTGCCCCCATATGAGTCTGCGTAACTTACGTCCCTGTCCCCGGCTCCCCAGAGACCCCGGCTTTCCCCTTCCCACTCCTGCCTAGTGACTACTGCTGCCCTGGGTGCAAACACGGAAAGGGATGGGATTAGATATGCACACCCCACGGTGTCTCAGTGTGGGGTATAGGGATGCCACCTGCACCCTGGGCTGGCACTGTCCCAGTGCATTTGGTGGATGACTCAGTGGGGACTAGCCTCTTGCTTACCCCAAACCAGGTACCTAGTGTGTCTTGGAGCAGAGACTGCAATACACTGGGAGGTCCCCTGTCCACCATGGGTGGGGACAGTGGGCCCATGGAAAGGGGAGAGGCCTGTCTCAACTTCTCCCCCGGCCAGAGAAGGGCAGGCATGTTAGCCCAGGAGCTGGCAACTAGCTGCTGGCGACTAGCAGCAGCTAGTCAGCTGTGTGTGCACTAAATCACAGGGTGGGGTTCCTGGGTACCTGTCAGGATCTGCCCTTGCCTCTTTAGTATGCCTAAGGGGGCATGGCATTAAATACCAAATAAAATAAAAATCTTGACAGGTCAAGAGAAGGAAACTGTGCAAGAAAGGAAAAAGCTTTCTATTTTTATGCCTTTAATGGCACCTTTTTGTGCTTTCTGAACAAGGGGCCCTGCATTTTAGTTCTGCACTGGCCTCCAAAAATTATGTAGCCAGTCCTGTAAGGAGTAGATTTTAAGAGTTTTCACACTTGAAAGATGATAACCATGCCCTCCTCCAAGGTGACCTGGAACCATGGTCAAGGCCAGAATGCTGGACGAGCACTGTTCAAACTCTCCAAATCCTGCTACTTGTATTCTGGTCAACTGATCTGTTACTTTTTCATCTCACAACTAACACTGGAGAACTACAAAGAATTCAAGGAAAAATAGTTCCAACTTTGGCTGCATTTATGTTCAAAACCTGAGGCTTCTGCTTTAATCGTGTAGAAACTTCCAAAAGAATCACCTTGGAAACCAAGAGAATATGATCATTAAAATTAGCTAGAAGCAAATATCCTCCAGAGCAGTCAACCTGCCTGCAAAATCCTTTCATTACCTTTATAGAGAAAATTTCCCCAGTAACCATAATAAATATAAAGCAAGGGAAATACAATGTCCACTGCAGGATTTCTAAAGGGAGGTATACACTTGGGTAGAAAATTCATTTTTCATGCATTTAGAGTAGTTCACAAGGTAAATACAAATATGTTGTCATCACATTAAAAAAAATGAACCTTGTAACTCCCTACACATCTGCTTATTTAGAGGGGAAAAAGGTGTTTGCTGCAGTAAACCGATATATTAAATAAAAATGCAAGTTTCTTCTTAACATTTTCTTCCTTTAAACACTACAGGACATGAGCCCCTTAAGGTTAGAAACTGGCAATCTAAAATCATCCCACGTCTAGGAATAAACTTACCTAAGGAGACAAAAGACCTGTATGCAGAAAATTATAAGACACTGATGAAAGAAATTAAAGATGATACAAATAGATGGAGAGATATACCATGTTCTTGGATTGGAAGAATCAACATTGTGAAAATGACTCTACTACCCAAAGCAATCTACAGATTCAATGCAATCCCTATCAAACTACCACTGGCATTTTTCACAGAACTAGAACAAAAAATTTCACAATTTGTATGGAAACACAAAAGACCCTGAATAGCTAAAGCAATCTTAAGAAAGAAAAACGGAGCTGGAGGAATCAGGCTCCCGGACTTCAGACTATACTACAAAGTTACAGTAATCAAGACAGTATGGTACTGGCAAAAAAACAGAAATATAGACCAATGGAACAGGATAGAAAGCCCAGAGATAAACCCACACACATGTGGTCACCTTATCTTTGATAAAGGAGGCAAGAATATACAGTGGAGAAAAGACAGCCTCTTCAATAAGTGGTGCTGGGAAAACTGGACAGGTACATGTATAAGTATGAAATTAGAACACTCGCTAACACCATACACAAAAATAAACTCAAAATGGATTAAAGACCTAAATGTAAGGCCAGACACTATCAAACTCTTAGAGGAAAACATAGGCTGAACACTCTATGACATAAATCTCAGCAAGATTCTTTTTGACCCACCTCCTAGAGAAATGGAAAAAAAAACAAAAATAAACAAATGGGACCTAGTGAAACTTAAAAGCTTTTGCACAGTAAAGGAAACCATAAACAAGACGAAAAGACAACCCTCAGAATGGGAGAAAATATTTGCAAATGAAGCAACTGACAAAGGATTAATCTCCAAAATTTACAAGCAGCTCATGCGGCTCAATGTCAATAAAACAAACAACCCAATCCAAAAATGGGCAGAAGACCTAAACAGACATTTCTCCAAAGAAGATATACAGACTGCCAACAAACACATGAAAGGATGCTCAACATCATTAATCATTAGAGAAATGCAAGTCAAAACTACAATGAGATATCATCTCACACCGGTCAGAATGGCCATCGTCAAAAAATCTACAAACAATAAATGCTGGAGAGGGTGTGGAGAAAAGGGAACCCTCTTGCACTGTTGGTGGGAACGTAAATTGATACAGCCACTATGGAGAACAGTATGGAGGTTCCTTAAAAAACTAAAAATAGAACTACCATACGACCCAGCAATCCCACTACTGGGCATATACCCTGAGAAAACCATAATTCAAAAAGAGTCATGTACCAAAATGTTCATTGCAGCTCTATTTACAATAGCCAGGACATGGAAGCAACCTAACTGTCCATCAACAGATGAATGGATAAAGAAGATGTGGCACATATATACAAAGGAATATTACTCAGCCATAAAAAGAAACAAAATTGAGTTATTTGTAGTGAGGTGGATGGACCTAGAGTCTGTCATACAGAGTGACGTAAGTCAGAATGAGAAAAACAAATATCGTATGCTAACACATATATATGGAATCTAAGAAAAAAAAAAAAAGGTCATGAGAAACCTAGGGGCAAGACGGGAATAAAGACACAGACCTACTAGAGAATGGACTTGAGGATATGGGGAGGGGGAAGGGTAAGCTGGGACAAAGTAAGAGAGTGGCGTGGACATATATACACCACCAAACGTAAAATAGATAGCTAGTGGGAAGCAGCCGCATAGCACAGGGAGATCAGCTCAGTGCTTTGTGACCACCTAGAGGGGTGGGATAGGGAGGGCGGGAGGGAGGGAGATGCAAGAGGGAGGAGATATGGGAACATATGTATGTGTATAACTGACTCACTTTGTTATAAAGCAGAAACTAACACACCATTGTAAAGCAATTATACTCCAATAAAGATGTTATAACCCAAAAAAAAAATAAAAAATAAAAATAAATATAATCATCCCACAAAACTAAAATTCCATTTATTCTACTCTTTCCTAAAATTCCATTTATTCTACTCTTCTTCCTAGCAGAGATGTTAAGAACACCAGGTGCTTTCTTCCACTTCTCCAGGAAAAATACCATTTTTAAAAGAATCGAGGGGGAAACCCTAGAGAATCCTGGCAGAAACGAAGACCATAAAATAAACAAACATGTTTGAATATTTGAATTAATAGTTTTAAGACAAGAGAGAAGCAATACAAAATGTTAGCAATACAAATACCAAAACCGGAATAAAATTTGCTTAACATGGCCAAATCACATCTTAGAAGCCTCAGTAATTCTCCCAGAAAAATGAAAGTGGGAAAAGGAACCATTTCATATACAAACACACGATACTTCTCATAGACTGTTAGGCTCCTTTTCTTCTTTCTTGTCCACGAAAGAGTAAGACAAGAGAGAGATATGAGTAAGAATTAGCTTTTTGGACGCTGTGATTTGCTTAATTTTTTATGGCCTTAGCTTGAGGGTTTCTGACTTCTGTCTTCCTCCCCTTTTTGTCCTTAAGGAAATACCAGCTGGCAGTGGATGGCAATCTTTCCCTCTATCTTCTCCCTGCCTCCTCTTCCCACTCCTGGTTTGGACTTTAACTCTCACCAGAGCGATCATCTCCTCTCCCATTTTCTTCACAATGAATCTGTACTTTATAACTCTCCTGACCCTCGCTCCTCATGTCTTCATATTGCAGCTCTTCTCTCCTTCCATTATTCCCTTTTTTGTTCACCTGCCTGTGTATCACAACTGCTAGAACATATGGACAATGCTATAAGCAAACAGGCGCTTTTTCTCACAATACATTAATTATATTCCTCAGCTCTCCCCAAAGTCCCATCCAACTGTTACACATACATACTGTTTCATGTCATGTGAGATTAAGAGGCACAGAATTAGACCAATCACCATCTAATCTAGACTGTGCTTCACAGACAAGCTTCTCACATCACCTTGGGAGCAAACAATCAGGTCTCAAACACACCCACATGTATTTGGCTTCTACGCTTTTTGGTCTAGTCACAATGCCTGTGTGCTTTCCAAGAGGACACTTTCACACACGAGGCTAGTCAAATGTTAGTTCTCAAACCCAAGAGAGAAGGAACTGAATGATTTCAGATTGAGAACAGTGGTCATGACAATTCATATCCCAGAAAAGGACAATCATACCTTTGTAATTGCAGTAAAAACCTTTTCCAGAATGGCATTTGGCTGAGCAATTTGTGGTCCATTGGCCTGAATGTTGAGGGCTATGGCACATGGTTTGGCTACAAATCTAAAAAAAAAAAAAAAAAAAAAGACACAAGTTATTCTCTCTATAGCTGTTCTTAATGTCATCAGTTAAACATTACTCAACTGTCCTAATAAAGTGTTGATAGGATTTTGTGGGTAGACATTATCAACGTTCATATGTCAGTACCTTTAAAGCAGATTTAACTTTTTTTTTTCTCCTTTAATCTCCCAGCAGTAACAGTAAAAAAAAGAAATCCTTTTAAAATATTGAAACCTCCTGATACTCAAGTTCTAATGAGACTGAACAGATAGAAAGACTATCAAATGACAAATATAAATCTGCGTGAGATACATAAACCAAAAAACCATGATTTTGAAATGACAATTTATATTCTTCTTACTAACAAGTCATGTTATATTTTTACTATGAGAAAGTGTTTACTAACCATCTGATTATACATACAGAAAGTATGCTTTTGATCAACCCTAGTCCAAAAATTCGCCATTTTTGTCTCTATGATCAAAGTGTGCTATGTTCAGCCCCAATTCCTTAGGACATCTTAAATTTCTCTATGCTTATTTGCTTCTTCCTCATAAACAATCATGAAAGGTGTCAAACAGCATGATGTCCCAGCCAAGCTGAAAAGTCTGAAATGATTATAAGCATCAGCTACACCGTTTTTATTGTAAGCAAATGATTATGTCAAGAAGAACAGGAAGACTTAGCTGTATTTCTGGCTGTGTTTGATGTATGAACAAGGCATGGGAGGAATGCAGGCAGAGGGCATGGGGCCCCAAAAGTATGATGATGTCTCTAAAACTTTTTTAAAAAGAAAAGCATTAGAGTTGTTTTAGACTAAATGGTCCAGAAATAAGGTGCGATACATGTTCCTTTCTAGTAGTGACATTTAACTTTTTCTATAAATACAAATAATATAATAACATATGAAAGTATGATGCAAATTAATTTAATGTTGGCCAAAAGCAACTGATAAATATACAAAACAGGGGCTTCCCCAGTGGCGCAGTGGTTAAGAATCCGCCTGCCAATTCAGGGGACATGGGTTCGAGCTCTGGTCCAGGAAGATCCCACATGCCGCGTAGCAACTGAGCCCGCGCACCACATCTACTGAAGCCCGCGCACCTAGAGCCCGCGCTCCACAACAAGAGAAGCCACCCCAATGAGAAGCCCACACACCGCAACGAAGAGTAGCCCCCGCTCGTCGCAACTAGAGAAAGCCCACGTGCAGCAACGAAGACCCAACACAGCCAAAAATAAATAAATATAAACAAATAAATTAAAAATACATATATACAAAACAGATCATGAGTAAATCTTAGATGAAGCTTCTTTAATAATAATGAATGAGTTAAAGAACAGTAGACAAGGGAGGAATTTTTTTTAAGGGGTACTAATGACGTTTACATACATGGTAACACATAATATCCCACTGGGTCCTATTTCAAGTAAAAGACAAAACAATGTATTCCAACAGGAGAATGGAGTACTATACATGCAAGCCTAAACCAGGAAAGATACACACAGAAAATGCAATATAAATCCTGTTTCACTGGGCTCTCTGGGACGAAGTTAGGAAGAATAACCACCCTTTCCTAGTACGTAAATTTAGAAACTGGAATTTTCCCAAACTTTTGCATTCTCAGTTCTTTGTAACATAAAATTTTCTAAAACATGTTACCTATGCCCCTACCTTCTTAAAGAGAAGTGTAGTATTTTTTTAAATAACTTTGGGTCTTCACTATGAACAGTAATCGTGGAGCTATGGATGTAGCTAGTGGAAAGAAATAAAGTTTGATAGGCAATGACCAGAAGAGTGTCCAGACCTTGTTCCCTTGACAAAGTTTCCTGCTTCATGGTTATCTGCCTCTTCATCATAAGGTATAATGCAAGGTGTGAAAAGACATGAGATCAGCAAAAGTTTTCTTAAAAAGGTAAAATAGCAAAATTAGCTTGGTATAAAAGCCAAAATCAACACTTCCAATGGTTGCCTTCTACTCTTCCCTGTTGGATTTCTCCCCAGCCCTCCCTCGTCTTCCCAATTCCCACAACTTCTGAAACACGGTATTCAAATTCCCTTTCGGAATTTGGCATCATCATCCTTGTAACAACCTCCTGTTCTAGTACATGGTCTGCTTTCTTCTTCTAAAGAGCGAAGAGTCTAAATGCAAAGGCTGATCACGTCATCTCTGAATATGCCGTGACAATGCCAGGCACACGCAGGAGAGGGTCAAGAAATCTGATCAACTGGCTATCTTCTGTAAATGTGTTTTCACTGTTGCCATCATTGTTGTGAGTACTGTTGACAAGTTAACAGACCATCTCTCTGTGTCCCACAACAATGCGCGGGCAGACGCTAGGAGAGTAAAGAAATTCACTCAACAGAATCTCTTCAAAAGCAACTTCCTCACCTTTGCTACCATCTCCCAGTAACATACAAAAGCATTCAAAAAGGTTCTTTTAGTATGTTATACAATATAAGGTTTTACACCTCACTCCTCCTCTTTTAAACTTCAAACCACTTTTTTGAAACTCTTCTCTAAATTTCCAGCACTAATAACAACAGCATCTTGAAGAAGGCATATCCCTTGGTCATCAGGCTTATGAAATTTTGATACTCAAAATTATCAAATATATATGATGCTCTGTAAACATATTTTTTAAGCAGTGTCTAAAGGATAGGTGGGAATTATCTCTGCTACTGTCTGGCTATGGAGCCTTAGCTTCATAAATTAATCTCTCTATGCCCAATGTCCTCATATTGGGCACAGAGAGATTGGGCACATCATATTTTTACATGTCCTCATGTAAAAAATTATAATAATTACATAGGTACGTAAGTTGTGTGTATATACAAACACATGTATATGTTAAAACACCATGTCACATGGTCTCTTTGTCTAAAATCTTTGACGGGAGCCATGTGTATGGTTTCACACCATAGCATTTACACACCGTGACTCTCTGGGTCCAGCAACACACGAAGTTTCAGCTATGTTGTGTCAAGCCATGCGCTTTCAACAAGCTCTGAAAGTACCAAGCGAAAAAGAAGAGACCAGAAACCAAGACAGGCAACTGAAAAACACAAGGGTCATCAGGTAGAGTAACCACTTACCTCAGTTTACCCTCACAGCCTGGTTGTCCCAGCATCATTATTAATGGTACCACCTTAACTGACAAAAGCATCCCTGCTTGCTATTCTGCCACAATAATTTAAGTGTTCCCCATTTGGGCAATAAATTGTAGCAAGCCCCATCATCAAGCCTCAGACCTGGCATAGGTCCACACTGAGTCCACACCAGCAATGCCTTCAGGTTCTGAGCCCATCCACGCCTGGCCTTCTCTCAGGACCCAAACCTCCCCAGCTCCCCCATCAATCTCCATGGCCCTACAGGGTGGTGTGCCCACATGTATCACAGGAAGAGTTGCTATGTATATGTGTGTCCCTCTTCCCTGTGTGTGTGGTCTCTTTCATGGAGGCTGGAATGACCTTAATGACACTTCCCACCTCCAGGGGACCCTAACACACAAACCCATTTACTCTCCCTCAACCAGACGAGGCAGGATTCTCACCACCTGCACTTTGCAGAGAGGGTCAGAGAGGCAAGTATCCTCTGCCTCCAGGGCAAGGGAAGCAGAGGACAGGATACTTCTTTCCCAGGAAGGTCAATGTTATCATCAGCTCCCCATCTTAATTTACTGGCCAAGCTAAGTCCCCAATTCTGAGGATTTGAGGAGCGGGGTGGGGTGTGAGGAGTGACAAGACAAATTTAACAGAATTTAACTCAATGTAAAGGTTGAAGATTTCTACAGTTTAAATGGTCCGTGATGGGTATGTACAATAAATCAAACCACTTCAATCCTTTGAAAGAAGTTACTATGCCATAGAATATTTTTATGAAATGCCTGGCATACTGTGGGCACTCAATGAATACTTGATGGATGAATGAATGAACGAACAAATCAGCTAAAATACAATGGCAGGTGCCCGTCCTCTTTTTTTCATAGGGGTTGTGCATTTTAACACCCTTAAATACCCACATCTACTCAGGGTCCTCATTTGGGACTCAGAGGGTAGGAGACTGACCACTCAAACTCGAGAAGCTGTTTCTATAATTTCTATTGTCCCTATAATGTCATAGCAGCCCCACCAACCCCTCATCAGGCTCCACCAACCTCTCACTAGGCATTCTCTTTTCAACTTATCTAGCACAGACAGCCAAACACTTAATTTCCAAGATTTAAAAAACTTCATACTGTACAGCACAGGGAACTCTACCTAATGCACTGTGGTAACCTAAATGGGAGGGAAGTACAAAAGGGAGGGGATATCTGTATGTGTATGGCTGATTCATTCTGTTGTGCAGTGGAGGCTAATACAACATTGTAAAGCAACCACACTCCAATAAAAATTAATTTTAAAAAAATTTCACAAGAGAGGCAGAAAACATTAATTTCAAATCCCAAATGAGAGAAGAAGATATAATTTTTATCTTCCTAAAAGTATTATATGATATATATACATAATATATGATATATATCTTATATAAGATTATATGAAAATAGAAATTTTATTTGTTTATTCTCCAAAGAATTTGTGTACCACTGCTGGCATTTTCTTTTTTTAAAGACAGCATATTAGACACCAAATAAAACTCATGACAAAACTACTGTAATTTTAACACCTACTGTCATGGTCCATTAGAGAAACGCTGCATTTTTTTTTTCTCCAATGCTGGCTCTAACAGAAGTAAGGTCACAAAAACTGTCTTTCACAAGGGTTGTCGTAGGAGAGAGAGAAACAGAATGAGGTAGACAGAGGGTGGGGTAGAGTACCTACAAATACAATAGTTGAAAGGGAACATGTACTTTTGAGCTTTGATGATTGCCTCTACCAGGAAATGCTCACCTAATTACTTTTTTAATCAAAGGCAGCAACACCATCTTCAAAAGATCAAACATCTATGAAGTACTTTCTTGTAGTATAACATATTTGAAAGTAAATATAACAAGGATGTAAGCTTTGAAAAATACTAGTCTCAATGTAAAAGCAGAGAAAACACCTAAGACATTCCTACTTTTTAGTTCTATTTAACAACATGTATTTGTATTATAAACATGAATTGAATGTCTCTACACAGAGCACCAAGGTAAGCTCTGGGCTGTGGTGTGCTTAAAGGTATACACAAAACATGAAGTGATTCTTGCACTCAAACACCTTTACACTATGGAAAAACAGAGTGATCAAAAAAAAAAAATTGTTTACAGGGTACACGTCAGTTCTAATCACTTAATACTATGTAATCACCTTCAGTAGGGAGCATGGCCAGAGACTTAGTCCTTCCTGACTCTAGCATTTCCTACACTTTTCAAAGTAGTTGGATGGCTGTGGTGGTGGACACACAGACCTACACATGTGATAAAAACTGTACAGAATTAAATCACACGCACACAATGTACAAATAGGGAAATCTGTGTAAGCTTAACAGAGTGTATCAATGTCAATATCCTGCTAGTGATGTCATACTATAGTTTTACAAAAGTTACCATTGGGGGAAAGTAGGGAAGGGAGCATGAGCTCTCAGTGTATTCTTTCTTACAACTGCATGTGAGTCTACCGCTATCTCAGGAAAGATTTCGATTAAAAACTACTTAAAAGAAGCATTCTAAAAAAAAAAAAAAAAAAGAAGCATTCTGTTTTTGACATGGAGAAATGAGCTCCCAATAAATCAATTTTTCATCCTTAAAAACTCTGCAAAACACGCCAAGCCCCTAAAAACAAAACCAAACTACTTGAGGGCTCTGGAGATGGAATAAAAGCAAGTAGACTTTGGAGGGGAGTAAAAAGCTGGAGCAGGAAACCAGCAGAGAACAAGCTCCCGTTTACTTATTTATATATTTAGTTTGCAGCTCAACTCTGAGATCAATCACAGAAGCAGATAAAGCTCTGACAGGAAAACACACTCTCTTGTCTAGCTGCAGGGACCAGGAAAGGAGCCTGGGGAAATCAGAGAGTGGCTAGAGAACCACAAAAGAAAAAAGCCAACCCCTAATTCTGCATATAAATGAAGTTCTGGCTGACCCCAAACCACATATGTACAAGGTAAACTGAAAGCAGGTAGGAGCTGAGGTTTAAAGAACTGAATGGAGATTGAAGCCATGGTCCACTGCAGGCCTGACAGGCTACAATTTGAATCTAACTGAGTAAATTGCTTGTTAACACAAGACATCTCAACACTCTTCAGAGCAATGTAAAAAAATCCAGAATCTCTACAACATAACTCTCACAATGTCCAGGATACAATCTAATATGTTGACAGAGAGCAAGGAAAATATGGCCCAATTTTAGGGGTAAAGACATGCAAAGACATTCAGTGAACCTGAAGATAGGGCAATGGAAATAATGCAATCTGAGAAAGAGAAAGAAAAAAATGACAAAGAAACACACACTGTGGAACAATTTCAAAAAGGCTAACATATGGGTAATTGGAGTTCCAGGAAAAAAGGAGGCAGACTGGGGAAGAAGAAGAAAATATTAGTAATAGAAAGAAATAATAGTCTATAACTTCCCAAGTCTGATAAAAGACATAAACATACAGATTTAAGAAGCTCAAGAATCCCCAAAATAGATAAGTTCCAAAAAAAGGAAAATCTAGACAAAATCACAGTCAAACTGATGAAAACCAAAGATAAAGAGAAAATATTTAAAGTCACCAGACAAAATGGCACATTATACACAGGGAACAATAATTTGAAAAACAAAGGACTTCTTATCAGACATCACAGAGGTTCAATGACAGTGAAACAACACCTTTAAAGTGCTGGTAGCAAAATCAAAACCAAAAAAATTGTCACCCCAAAATTCTATGTCCAGCAAAATTTTTCTTCAAAGAATGAAAGTGACAGGAAAACAAAGGGAATTTGTCTGCCACCAGACCCCCACTTCAAGAATACTAGAGGGAGTTCTTTAGGCTGAAAGGAAGCAAAATCAGAGGGAAGCTTAGATCTCAGGAAAAAATGAAGAACATCAGAAATGGCAAATATATTGATAAATACAAAAGTACTTGGAAGGTCTCTGAAATTAATCACAACCAATTAGTAACAGATTAACTACTTAAACCCGATTATGAGAAATAACATATGTCCCACCCCAGACTGTGCTGGAAAGAAACCTAAGTATGAACAAGTGAACGTCCAAGAAAAAAGAAATGAACAGGGGTTGACTGATTCAATTCATTGCTTGACCACCAGCACCTCCACAGGCTCCAACATTCACCAGTTATGGGTGTGCCATGGCTACAGTCACAGAAAGTATTACAAACTTTAAACTTATGAGAACAGTATAGATTGGATGTTGAAAGCTACGTGGGTGCATGTTTAGATACACATGGGTGCATGTGCCTGGGAGAGTAGGTGTATGTGTGGGACTGTGTATTCTACAATTCTAAGATAAAGCTGCTTCCACATTTAGTGGAAAGACGGCCAGGATGGAGACAGGAGACTGATATTTATTGATAGTTATTAAGTGTCAAGTGCTTTGCAATGTTTTATTCTTTTTTTTTTTTTTAGTCCAACAACAACTCTTCAAAGTAAATTTTAGTCCCATTTTACAGAAATGTAAACTAAATCTCAAAGAAGTTAAAGGATCTGCTCAAGATCTTAACATTTAAATAGTTTAGACAAGATTTAGACCTGGTCAATCCTAACATAATCTATTAATAAAAACAACATTTTCTCCTTTCCCTAAAATAATAAAACTTGATTAAAAAGGCACTGTTAAAATAATATGATATAGTCATACACCTTCACTCAGAAATCTCACTTTTAGGTATTTATCTAGGGAAATCTGTCAAACAAAGAAAAAAAGCCATAAATGGAAAGATTTTCACGCACCATCATTTTATAATAGGGAAAATGGTAAACAGCTTAACGATTCACTAACAAATGACTCAGTGAGTACCTATGATGAGTCAGCCCTGCTTTAAGTGTTGGGGATGCAGCAGTGAACAAATTTCCCTGCTTTTATGGAGTTTACATTCCAGTGGGGAGGAAGGGAGATGAAAAATAAAGTGATGCATGTGATGCAAGATAGTGAAAAGTACTACAGAGAAAAATAAAGCCTGCTAAGAAGGATGAGGTGGGGTTGCAATTTTCAATGGACTGGTCAGGGAAGGCTCCTGAGAAAGTGAGCAGATTCCTAAGAAGGTAAGGAAATCAAGTAGGAAGAGAAGTGGAGGAAGAACATTCTGGAAGGAACAGCAGCTAAGAGCAAAGGCCCTGAGAAAGGAGTATGTCTGAGATGTTGAAGACACAACCAGAGGGCCAAGGAGGCTAGAGCAGAGTTAGGAAGAGCGAGAAGAGAAAGGTGGGGTCGGAGCAGCAGGCAGCCACATCATCGTACCTTGTGTACTACATGAAGGACTTCGGTTTTTACCGTGAGTGAGGCAGGAAGCCACTGCAGGACTCTGAGAAGAAAACCTAAATGAGTGATTTATATTTAAACAGAATCACTGGTTCCTCTCTTGAGAACTGACTGAAGGGGAGCGAGAATGGGAGCAGGCCAACTGGGGGGGTTGCTCCAGTTATCCTGGCGAGAGATGACAGCGGCCCAAAGGGAGTGGTGGCAAAAGAGGTGGTGAGCTGTGGTCAAGTCCTCAAACTATCTTGAACGCTGGGCTCACAGCATGCACTGGATTGAACGTGGGATGAGACGGGAAGAGAGGAATAAAGGAGGCCGACAGGTCTTTGCCCTGAGCCCTTGGAAGGACAGTTAGTCTGGGGCTAGTAAGTGTGAGGTTAAGCTTATAAGCTATTAGGCTTATACGTGGAGATGCTAAGTAGGCAGTTGGATAGAGTAGTCTGGGGTTCAGGAGAGGTTTGGGCTAGAGATACAAATTTGGTGTCATCAACCTACAGATGCCACATAAAACCATAAGACTAATGAAATCATCTGGGCAGTAAGAATAAATAAATATTTCATACCCTTCAGGCTGATAATGTGACATATAGCCGAGGATTTGGAGAACAAGAATACCAGAGAGAAAAAGATGACGGAAGCAGGGGTCAGAGAGGATAGAGGCTGGAAGATACTATGCTGCTGGTTTTGAAGCTGAAGGAAAGGCTACAAGCCAAGGAATGCAGGTGGCCTCCAGATGCTGGAAAAGCCATGTTAATTTTAAGAAGTTATAAGTAAAAAAAAACTGATATCAAAACACTGTACCATTATCACTGTACCATTTGCCAAAAATTTTTAAATTTTGATAAATTCCAATGCTGGCAAGAGTAAGAAGAAACAGGTACTCTGGTAAACTCTTGGTGGGTGTCTAAACTGGTGCAATCTTTGAAAGGTAATTTACCAGTATTTAGCAAATTGTTAAACTGCCTAAGCCCTTGTGAGTATTACTAGTTATATTTCTCCTAAAAATTTACCCTCCAGATACATTGGCATTTTTTAAAATAAAGTTGATTGCGGTACTGCTTAAAATAACAAAAAGACAGGAAACAAATATTTATTAGAAGGAGCCATATGACATATGGCACATCCATACAATGGAATTCCATAAGACAAAATGAGGTAGATCTGTTATGCTTCAAGACATAATAGTCAATGCAGAAAGCAACATACAGCACAACAAGTATAATATCCCATTTGTGTACTTAAAAAAACACTTTTTTCAGGAAGAGCAGTGAGAAATCGTTAACAGTGATAATTTTGGGGGGTTAGGAAGCTTAATTTGCATTTTATACTTTTCTGTATTATTTAAGTTTGGGCATATGTATGCTTTATATTTATTTTAAAGGTAAACAACCTTTACATGTGTTCACTGAATATTTAATAACATGGAAAAAAGCTCAGAAACAAGAGGTACAATAATGTTTATATGCTGACTACTTATCTATACATATAAATTTCTAACACATAAAAGAAGCTGAAGATATGCTATTGCCAGATAATAGGATTGTGGCTTACTTTAACATTCTTTTTTATGCTTTCTTATGGTTTTCAACATCTTAAAATGAGGATGCAAACTTTTAACACCAAAAATAAAAAATAAATAGCTTTAAAAATAGAGATGAACTGAATGGTCTCTATGCCAGGTAAGACTCAAAACCTCAGTGACACCAAAACTGAACATGGAAAGCCCTACGACAGCCGCAATTCAGCTAATTCCATGGACCTCTTGAAGCAAAGGACTCCACTGTGACTGAGACAAGGGAGAGAACAGTATGTAGAATAAAAATAAAATGCCATTTCAGTACCTTGTCAAGTAGAGAAAAGGATGACGTTCAAGTCAATGGCACACCAGAAGATATGAAATGGCATGAAATCACTTCAAGAAAAATGTTACCAACATTAACTAAATACTCCAAGAGTTTTGAGATGCCTCCAGAAAATAATTGCTTCTGCCTGTGCCTGGAAACGCCAACAGAACTTCTCTATTCCTTCATCTATATAATGAAAATCATAATTACACTCTGTTCATGTCGGGGAATATTTCTAAATCATTGGCATCTTGAGACTAACTGGAAAGGGATAGAGATAGGGGAAGATGGCATGCAGAGCAGCAGGCAGGCAGAAGACAATTCTCTCCTTAGGAAAAAATATGAATTTGTTTCTAGGTAGAGTAGAAAGGAAAATTCCTTTAGAGCAAACCCATATCCGAAGTGAATCTGCTCTGAGCTTGGAATGTTGGAAAGCTCTTTAACATTTCTGAACCCTAGTTACCACATTTTAAAAATGGAGACAATAAAACCTACTTTGCAGAATGTGTGTGAAGATTGACAGTATTCAACATTTGGAAAATATTCAGTAAGTGCTGGCTAGTCTTAAATTCTCACTACAAGGAGCATACATTTCACACATTAGGAGGACCTCTCGTCCGTGCTGCTCGGTAAGCTGTAGTGGGAAACTTATGGGAAGAACACAAGGATGGCAAAAATTCATGAAAGTGACAGAAAATTTAAGAGCTTACTATGTCACCTGGTCCAGCCTCCTTTTTCCAAGCCAAACTTTCTCTCTAGAGAGATCATTCAAAAACTTCCTTCAAGCATGAAACCTCCCTGTACATTTCTTTGCAATTTCCTGTGAATCTATAATTATTTCAAAATAAAAAGTAGAAAAAAAAAAATCTTCCCTTGGTATCCTAGTTTAGTTTTTCATCACGTTTGACTCAAAATGTTCTTCCCGCATCATTCTTTCGAGCTGAAATATAAACCCATTTCCTCTTTTCTCAGCCCTCTGGAGAAATGGTACAGTCAATAACCTCCTCAAATATTTGAAAACACTGATGAAGTCATCCTGCATTCTTCTCTCTTCAAGAATAAACAGTGCAGATCCCACAAACCCTTCCTCATCCATCTTTTTCTGTCCTCACTTTAAATTTTTATTTTTTAGTATTTTAAGGTTTCTTTTCTGAATCTAACTGTATTCTTTTCTCTAAGGGTTACTGAAGAGACCCTTAGACAATGGCTGTTTTTATAATAAATAATCATGGGAGAGACTTTGCTGTTGTTGTTGCTACTGTTAAAAAAAATTCACAAGAGGCTTTCCAAAAATTACAGCTAAATCAGGAACAGCTGTAGTAAAAGGGACCTGTCAGTCTAGCCTACTCCAATCTCATCAGAGGTGCAGATCAGAGACTAGAAAAGCTGAGTGTCATCAGCTGAGAGCTGATTCTTTTTTTTTTTTAACATCTTTATTGGAGTATAATTGCTTTACAATGGTGTGTTAGTTTCTGCTGTATAACAAAGTGAATCAGCTATACATATACATATATCCCCATATCTTCTCACTCTTGCATCTCCCGCCCACCCTCCCTATCCCACCCCAAGAGGTGAGATTCTTGGAAAGCCCAAGTTGACTTGAGAAATGTCAAAATTGTCTCCGCTTGCTATACATTTCCAGGATTCTGAAAAAATAAACAAAAACTCTCGACTTCGGATATTTCACCATGAGTTCAACTATTCAAGAAACATACAATCTAGCCATTAAAGGTGAAGTTCATAAAATTCAAAGAAATCATGTCTTTCTCTTAAACAAAGAAAAATATGCCCCTGCCTTTTGCATAAAATAAGATGCAAAAGGCATTTAAGATATTTATTAGAAGAAAAACTATACAGCATATATTTATATACGAAAATACCTTTGTAGTCAGGAAAGTCTTTAAGACATTATCACAGCATTATGATGCTTATAAAATTACCATAATGGTCAGTGAATCGTTGGGGAATACTGTACATGTATGAGGAAGGTTTTATTTTCAATCTGCTTTCCTTTGCACACTGAGAATGATACCATCCGGACCTCTCATTGAGGGATACAACGGTGCCCTCATAGCATTTGTCACTGTCGGCGATGCCTCTTTAACTTACCGAGCGCGATTTCGGCAACTCCATCTCTTACTGTTGCTTCCAGCACATTCTGTCGGCTTTTGACACATAGAACAAATCAAGAGCTCTGCCAGAGTGCTTCAGAATTCCCTCCGACTGTACCCCTCAGCGCTGTTACAGACACCTTCCTTGTCACTGCCATCCTCGCTCTGTGACGGGGTCTAGGCAACCCTTATCACTCATCTTCCTCAGACGACCAGCCGAGGAGAGCACAGGGGCAAGAAGCAAGTCTTCAAGGTCTGTTGACAGATTGTCTTAACAGGACCTTGTTACTGGTAGATTTGTCTCAAAATCAGCCCTAAAGCTAAACGTTAGGTCTGGGAGAGTTCCAAGCCTTCCTGTAACGCATTAATCCTTTAATTCCTAACATTTGCCAGGTGCCTTGCAATTCACCAAGCGCTTTCACACTTTCCTCTCAGTCAATCTTCAAAATATCTCCGAGGGATATGCAAGCAGATTTTCTTATCACTGTTTTACAAAAGAGGAGTTCAGTGTTTCAGTGACTTGAACTAAAAATTAAGGGGTAAAGATGCATGCAATATAGACCCCTCTTACTCTACTCCAAGAGCTGCACTCTCCAATATTTCTGGCTTTAGTTGGTTACACATGCTCACGGGTCTGTGAACATTTCCTTTGGCCCAGATATCAGAATCACAAGGACTGTCCACTGGTGCCTCAAAACCACAAGATTTGATCATCAATGAACCATGCCTGGTTTTATTTTACCCACGGTCTACCGCTGAAGACTTCTGGGTGTGTGTGGAGGTAACGAAGACAGTGCCCTTGAGCCTAATGGTGAATTACCAGTAATACAACGACTTTCAAAACAGAATTTCAAAACAGAGTGAGCAGTTCAGGAAGGAGAGTTTCATAAAGGTTTTCATTTGAGGTCATGATCTACCAATATGCCAGAATTCCCCCCAGAAGAATTCGACAGCCTAACACCAATTTTAACACCAACTACCTATCGTGTGCCTGTTTCACCAGCAAAGAAGACTGTAAAAAACAGACTGGACACCATCCGTCACACACTGACAGGAAGGGAGAAAGCTGACTCAACATGAGCAAAATCAGTTTTGTCTATAAAATGGTAGAAGTTGAATGATAATATACGTAGTGCATTGATCACTATGCCAGGTCAGAGCAGGTCCTCTGTGACTGGTCATCAGCCCCCAAAAGCCCCCGCCCCAATGTCACTCAAAGACTCCTATGGCCTCAGCAAACTCCTTCCCATAGAGATCAAGCCTAATGACAGCACTGTAGTATTTACTTGATCATCATGATAGTTTACTTTCATCCAAGGCCTCATACTTTTTATAAGTATTCTTACTCTCCTAACTTCACTTGACTCCGTAATTAGCATTACTGAAGATTTATAGGTGAGGGGCTTCCCTGGTGGCGCAGTGGTTAAGAATCCGCCTGCCAATGCAGAGGACACGGGTTCAAGTCCTCCTCCGGGAAGATCCCACATGCCACGGAGCAACTAAGCCCGTGCGCCACAACTACTGAGCCTGCGCTCTAGAGCCCACGAGCCACAACTACTGGGCCTGCGTGCCACAACTACTGAAGCCCGTGTGCCTAGAGCCCGTGCTCCGCAACAAGAGAAGCCACCGCGATGAGAAGCCCGCGCACCACAATGAAGAGTAGCCCCCGCTCACAGCAACTAGAGAAAAGCCTGCGCGCAGCAACGAAGACGCAACGCAGCCAAAAATAAATAAATAAAATAAATTTATTTTTAAAAAAAGATTTATAGGTGAGGAAACAGAGGCCCAGAAACAGTGTCATCCCCAAACCTAGAGGCAAATCAGACTCTAGGATAGACAGCCGCTCTCAGTCGGCTGCCTTTTCCTATTCCTTTCTCATATTTAACATGCTGTCCCGGGATGGAACTGTGTGGGAGGAACGTGAACCTAACAGATTTGTCTGCAAATCCCTCAAGTTCTGCTAGGACTTCTGCCTGACTCCCCCATGTCAGCAGTGGGCAGTGTGCGTTCACACCACGCTTCAGCACAGCTTAGGAGCTCTCTCTGAGAGAGTGTGCATCCACGAGGATCTAGTCAGGAAAACAGAAACTGAAAGTTATTTTGACAGAGAGAATTTAATGTAAGGAATGAGTTAAATTGGTATAGGAGAACTGAAAGACACAAAGGCGACCCTGAGAGGTCACAGAGGAAGCAAGAGCAGCCAACAGCCCTGGGGAAAGAGGGGAGAGTGGAGATGAGGGAGGGACCCCTAAAAAAGCTGGATCCAGAGCCCTAAGGAGGGGGCAGTCCCCAACTGGGGATGATGCCTCTGAGGGAGATGTAACACAGCTGCTTCTAGGCGGGGGCCGGGGGTGAGGGTGGGTAAATAAGAAACCGGAATCAATTGCTGAAAATAAACCACCTCTCCTGGGTGAAGAACCGCTGCTGAGGTGAAACTTTCAAGAAAGTAAAGAGGATAAGCAGGTCTGGTCTCCCTCCTCCAACCTCTCTCCTCCAGCCGTGCAGGCCCCTCTAATGCCCCATACTGGCAGAAACTACAGGGAAAGAGCTAGCAAAGGAGAAATGTGGTGTTTAGAGCCTCAGTCCCAAGGCCACAGACAAAATTAGAAGGGTGGGTTTACAGCTGAGAGATGGTGGTTCAATATCAGCACAGAGTGTTCTCCCTTGTTCAAAATCTTTAGTCTGAGGATGCTCCTGCCAACTGGTCATCTACCGCCATTTGATTTTTGTAGCACAGCTGATGTGAGTTTGTTGGTGGCCACTGGAAAAGAAACTAAAGAGATTCTAACTGGCCAGGACACTTATTTTCTCCCTCTACCACTCAGAGCCCTCTACTGTCACGCCACCGTACACGATGTGGGAACATCTGCGTTCCAAAGAATCTGCTGTTTATATTAGGAAGCCTCATCATACAAAAAGAAACTAAGTGGCTTTAAAGATAGGCCATCCTGGGTTCAAATCCTGGTTGACCACTTACTAGCTGTGGGATATTAGCTTCATCATTTTACCACCCTGAGCCAGTTTCCCAATGATGTGACTATACCACCTGGGCCGTAAGAATTAAATGAAACATGGATGTAAAGTGCCTGGCACATGAAGCAGGCAGATGCTGGTTTACTTCCCTTTGTATGAGAAAAACAACATATCAAAAGGTTAAAAGAGCTATTAATAATCAGCTTTTCTCCGTTATAAAGTATATACTCAATGACTTTTAAAACACAACCCTGATATTTGAGTAATCACTTATTTCATGAAAGAGGGAAGACAGAAAAACCAAAGAATGATACAACTCTGAAGATCACAGAAAAATGTTTTCTGATTATTAGCATTCGTCTTTAATTTAGAATCTAGATGACACAGTCCTGCGTTTCATAGAGTGTTTGTAAATATTCTAAATGAAAGAAATGTTTAGAATTGTATTTGAATAAAATATTGTTTATATAAAAAAAAAAAAATCAGCTTTTCTTTTTTGAGGTCTTCATCTTGTACTTCCAGTTGGTCTAAGAACTGCTTGTGATTCTATGAGAATATGCCCTTAATGCCAGAAAACCTAAACCTTAAAAGTGATGTAAACTCCCAAGATTAGAATCAAAGCTCACGTAAGAGGTGGAGAGACAACTTTGAAGGCAGCAAAGGCAAAACACAGCTTACTCATACAGAGTAAATAGGAGAAAATAGAATAAAATATGCACTTGGTTCTTGATTGGGAAACATACCTTTCCCCACGAGAGACATTTCATTTCCTTAATGCAACCTTACTTATCCAAGCAATGGATATAGATCCATGTCATTTTTTTTAACGGATTAGTCATCTCTTGATTTACTGTAATCCTTCCATGGCCACAACCTTCCATGGGCACAATGAGTGGACATAATGGTATTAAACCCTCAAAATTCTTCGATGGGACCATTTATGAGAAATAACCAAATCTGCAAGTAAACATCAGAGCTCAACTGAATTAAAGAACATGAAGGTCATTTCCATTTAAAGCGCAGTGGTGGATTCAATCAATGAGGCATTTTCCTGAGGGGCAAAAGCTTACAGAGTGAGTTAAATGAGCTCTTATTTAAAGACCTCAAGAGAAGGGTCATAAAATGTTAGTAATTATGGTGTGATAATTGTAACAAAAGAGTATTTTACCATGAAAAAAAAAAAACATTTTTAAGCAAAAGTCAACTTTTTCTATGTCCCCTTCGGGGATTTACAAAATAAAATTATTTCGCAGAAGCTCAGAGTTACCTCCTCTGGTCTAACTGCCCAATGGATGTTTACATTTCCTCAAGCCTCATCATCCCTGATGGGTTCTTTAGCCCTGCTACTCAAGCACCATGGACCAAGGAACACTGACATCACCTGGGAAAGGTTAAAAATGCAAAATCTAGAGCTTCCCCGGTGGTGCAGTGGTTGCGAGTCCGCCTGCCAAAGCAGGGGACACGGGTTCGAGCCCTGGTCCGGGAGGATCCCACATGCCGCGGAGCGGCTGGGCCCGTGCGCCACAGCTGCTGAGCCTGCGCTCTGGAGCCCGTGAGCCACAACTACTGAGCCCTGTGCCACAACTACTGAAGCCCACGCGCCTAGAGCCCGTGCTCCGCAACGGGAGAGGCCACCGCGGTGAGAGGCCCGCGCGCCGCAACGGGGAGTGGCCCCCGCTTGCCGCAACTGGAGGAAAGCCCGCGCGCAGCAGCTAAGACCCAACACAGCCAAAAATAAATAATAAATAAAATAAATAAATATTTAAAAAAATCTTAAAAAAAAAAATGCAGAATCTCAGGCCCAGTCCCAAACCAACTGATTCAGATTCTGCTTTTTAACAAAAGTCCCCAAATGATTCCTAATTTGATAAGTATGTTTTAGCCCAGTGCCTCCCAAATTGTGGTCCCCAGATGAGCAGCATCTGCATCACCTGAGAAGTTGTTAGAAATGAAAATTCCGCCCCCCACCCGACCCCAGCCCTACTAAATCAGTAACTCTGAGGGTGGCGGTCTAGCAATCTGGGTTTGAACACGCCCTCCAGGTATTTCAATGCATGCTGAAGCCTGAGAGCCACTCCATCAGCCTAGATGTGAACAGACAGGTCTTAAGGAATGCAGGAATTCCCTTGTGACCTAAAGCAGCCCATTGCACCTAAGCGAAGCGCTCTCAGGAAATTCTTCCTTAGAAATGAGCCCAAATGTCTCCCTGTAACTCTACCAATTGGGTCTTTCCTACCAAGAGGAACAAAGACGAAGAAATTCAAACTTTCTTCCACACAACAATCCTACAACATTCAAGAACAGCTATGAAGTTCTGAATCTTCTTTTCTACAGTTAAAATGTCTACACAGAGACAAAGGCACAGATACACACATAGATACAGTCTGGTTATATACTATACATATAAATATGGTAAAATATGTTACTATTATATAAAAACATTACAATTAATTTTGTTGGGTATGATAAGGGCACTGTAACTATGTTAAAATAAGTCCTTTACACAGAGAAATTCATTACATATATTTACATATTTTAGATAAATTATAGATATGTTTATGTATATATATATATAAAACACCATACCTAAAATCTCATACTAACTCAGAGAAGAGTAAAATTATCATCTTTCTCATTCTAGAATCAAACGTAAACAATCAGGAGTTAACACTAAGTTTTTGGCTGCCCCCTCATTCACCAGGCTTACGGTCAATCCAATCCCCTGAGTGCTGTATTATTAATATTTTTTAAATCTTTTTATTCCATGGGATTTTTTCCTTCTGCAAATACCGTTCTTTGAAAGGTCACTTGGGTCTCTCAGTTCTCTCCACTGAGTCCCCAGTCTTGCTTCAGTTTGACCACAATAAGGGCAAGTGCTGGGCAATCTGCATGGAAACATTAAAGAAGACTATTTCTTTCACAATCACCATTTCTTTTCACTCATTTCTTTCCATCCAGAAAAACTAGCTCAATGACTGTGTTAACTGTACCAAAAATAACTTAGTATAGTTTATTAAACATCATGAAACTAACGTAAATCTCCAGCATTATAAGCCTACCACAGTTCATTAAACTGCATGATATTATCACATCACATTAAGAAAGCTGGACCTGTGGCTTGAGGTCCTCTGGGACTTCCTTAAAAAATACTACCTGCAATATTTTGTAATAACCTGTAAGGGAAAAGAATCTGAAAAAGAACATATACATGTATAACTGAATCACTTTGCTGTACACCTGAAACTAACACAACATTGTAAATCAAAGATACTTCAATTTAAAAATTAAGTAAAAAAAAAATACTGCCTGAACCCACAGATGATAAACAACAGACCTCAGAAACACACATGAGAAAGAGTGGATATATGTATATGTATAACTGATTCACTTTGCTGTATACCTGAAACTAACACAACATTGTAAATCAACTATACTCCAATAAAAATTTTTTTAAGAAAGAAGGAAACACACATGAGTTTAAAGTTCAATTTTAAATGCAGTCCGGGGTGGCCCTTGAATGAGTGGAGCACAGAGGGGAGAGACATGAACACGTCTACCAAGGAAGGTAAGTCTATTTGGAAAAAACACCAGCACTGTACCTGGCACATAACACCACAGCCTTTCAGAATACATTAAGTTGCACTTTCATTCATCTGCTGCTAATGCAATGCAGCAACCCATGATATGTTTGGGCTTCAAATCCTCTCCACGATTACCAGTGATTACTCTTCTGGGATATCTGCTATATGACCCAAGGCCATTTGGCTGCCCATCTACATCTGTTGAAAACTTCAGTGCTCATTTCAAATGCTATCTTCCCCAAGTTTTTCTTGAATCTATACACCTCTCTCCCAATCCTCCTATAATGGTATTGTATTCACACCTCTTTGACACTGTTCTCATTCTACAGATCACTGCAGACATTTGGCCAGTTGTCTTCTCCCTACCATCAGGTAGTGAGATCCTCGAAGACCAGGGCTTGCTCCCTCTCTTCTCGGAAAGCCTGGCACACGCTACCATGGTGCACAGCGTTGGTCTCCCATCCAACAACCACTCCTCTTTCCTTGCAAACAAAAGCTCTTTTATTTGGAAAGCCTACTTATGAATTATGATTGATCTCAGACAATCATGAAAATCAGAATCTTGTCCTCCAAATGTCCTCTGCTTTCTCTGTTTCCCTAACAGCTACTGGAGGTGTGGAAAAGACTCAGAAAATTTTTCTCCCATATTAAAAGAACTATTTATTTTTCCACTCAGCCTCTTTCTTCCTCTTCCTTCCTATTGTAAAAGGTCATGTTTGGAGCAGTGGCAGCCATAATGGGATCAAGAGGTGACAAGCTTAAAGACAAATACCAAACATTGAGAATGGCAGAGCAGAAAGGCAGAAAGAGCCCAGGTCTCTACTGGCTTTGTAAAGCTATTGCATCCAAACTAGAGCCACCAATCTATATTATGGAAGACAAATAGCTTTTTCATTTAGCTAATATCAGTAGGTATTGTTACTTAGCCAAAAGCATCACTAACACAGTCACTATTATTCTTGGCATATAATAAATACTTGAATATTTATTAAGATGTATTTTAATTGAGTTTGATTCATTCATTCAAGTAGTTAGAAAACACACAAAAGCTTTGGCATCTCACTACTACCATTTTCTCCCACTTGATTCAAAATTTCACCTACATTACAGGGGAAAACCACTTCCTAACTGCCACTGAATGCTAACACTTTCAGCATACTAATAAAATTATTTTTAAAAAAAATAACAGAGAAATGTTGCCAAGAAGAGATTAGATTTGCAGTAACAAGGGAGCAAAAAAAGTTCTGACACCTGTTTTAAAGGATACTTTATAAATTTCAAAATAGTCAACACTTTGCCCTAAATGAAGTAGCTGGGCTACATTAGAAACCCACAAAAACTCACGCACTTAGCTCTCTGCTGCCTGTGCCCATTACACAGATCTCAAAATCTGGGATTATAATTGCCATAGATTTGTGGCTCCTTTTCAGTACTCAAGACCAATGCTACACAAGTATGTTAGAACATATAGTTGCAAAATTTTGAGCTTGATGACAAGAATCCAAACCAGGGAAGTCAACAAAAAAATAATTCTCACAGTAAATTCTCCAACTGTGTTCTCAAATCAATCACTGCCCAGCACAGGAAATTTAGAGATAACACACTTAGCAAAACTGGCTTTTGTTGAAGGAGCTAGAAAGGCAGGAATAACTTCTACATGCCTCATTTTTTACTTTAGAAAAATTGCTTCTAAGAAATTATAAACTTCTATTTCCATTCAAAGAAAATTTTGCTCTGTGAAGCCCCTTAGTGCCTGAAGGTTTCTGAAGGCTATTCCTTTTTTTTAAATTAGGGTAACCATTCTCTTTAATTATTTTATGAAATTTTTCAAACACATGCAAAATGCAGAGAATAATAAGCCACATACATCCATTATGTATATTAAATAATTATTGTGATTCTGTCCCATTGGCTTAATCCATTTTCCTCTTCTCTTGAAGTATTCTCCTCTAATCTGTTTCACCCACTGATGATGTTTGACTGAATCAAATATTTCACTAGGGGTTGCAAAATGATGATTTAAAAAATTATTATATTTCCTCATACATTAGCTTGGTGTTTTTTTGAAAAGAATGATGTTTCCTTATCAACTAAAGGAATTTGGTTATCCTGAAATTATGATAAGTGATGAATCCATGCAGGATGGGAATAAAGACGCAGACCTACAACTCCATTTTTAATTTAGATCTTTCCATTGTTCCTGTCAGAGACAAATGATCTCTTGACTCCCAGACCTTGGAAACCTTACGCGGAGAAGCTCCCAAGCTGCAGGCAGAATTCCTTTCAACTTCTGGCCTTAATAATGTCATTTATTAGTTTAACATGACAGCATCTCATCCTTCACCTCTAACTCAGTGAGAAGAACCCAA
The DNA here is from genome assembly GCF_028564815.1 of Eubalaena glacialis. Taxonomy (NCBI): domain Eukaryota; kingdom Metazoa; phylum Chordata; class Mammalia; order Artiodactyla; family Balaenidae; genus Eubalaena; species Eubalaena glacialis. Next base: position 176,472,352 of record NC_083716.1, on the reverse strand, counting down.
GACATGTTGTCTGGAAGTGCCTCATTTCAAATGCACCCGAAAAGTCCCTTTAGTAATTTGCTGGAACTGTCCCTCAAAGTTCTATTACTATCATCATCTCGGTCCCCTCCTTCCCCCCTTTCCCCCCTCCCTCTTTTCCCCCTTTCCCTCCTCCTCCCCTTCCTCTTCCCCCTCCCCCATCCTCCCCCTCCCCCATTCCACTCTTGCCAGTTCTTCATAGCCACTACTGCACTCCTTATCTAGCAGGATCCTGGTGACAAATCTATCAGGCTTATGGGGTGGGCATTATCGCTCTCTGTTAGAGAAAAACATGGCCCAGTTTTGAACCAAATCAATGGGGAAAAAATAAAGGCTTCAGTTTCCCTACTGCCCCTTGCTGACTGTTAGATTGGAACATTTTGCTCATAAATCACCGCTCTATTAGGCTGCATTAGCAGCTAGGCTGGTCCCTGATCCCAGCTTTGGAAACTATGTGGATCTCCTCTGCTGCTTCCCAATGTTATGACTGTACAGCCTTGTCATTCTTAAATTTTGTCTACCAGATTAATTTCCCTGAAGAGTTAAGCTTGAACCAGTTCTGTCAAACTTGACTTAGTAATCAATAGAAAATAGAAATCTAGATATCTATAGGAAATAGTAAACAGTATTTTAATGCTTTCATAAACACTGTCAAAGAAATTGTATTCATGGAGCAGGGAGGAAAAGATTTTGCAAGTCATTCCAAAATATATCTATAATATGTAACTGAAAGCATATCATAATTGTCTACTTCTTCTTCTGAAAAGTTTAAGACAATATCCCTTTGAAGAGAAATCTGCTCCTCACCTCCCGATACATTTTTCTCTGTGTGGCAGAGTATTGCCAAGACTCTGTGGTTTATGATGTACGGTTACTAAGACTATTTGAAAAATGCTACCAAGGCCGGCATTCTAGTGAACATCAACCAGCACCAAAACATGAACCCATATTTATGATGTACATAAAATTACTATTTAATCAGTTAACAAGTATTTTTTGAACTTCTACTGCAGTGGTACCAACACCGCTTCACATTACAATCTCCCAGAGCACTTTAAAACATGCTGACAACTCAGCTGGCCTGGGACTGGGGCATCAGCTTTGTCAAATGCTCCCAGGGAATTCTAATGTGCAGCCAGAATTAGGACTGGATTTTGCACAATCCACTGGGGGGTGGGGGGTGGGGGAGGGGTATAAGGAACAGTGGCATTTGGGAGAGAAGGCAGTCTAAAAGGAGAAAACCAACGGTCAGTCTCAGAAGACACTCCCTTCTGCTGACCAAAACAAAGAAACTTAGAAAGACAGCAGTTCTGCAGGGAGAGAAACTGATCACTTTTCTACATGTCAGTGCTTACTGACAGCTGGGACGGAGGGGCTGAAAAGAGACACACTAAATGGTCAAAGGCCCACGCGATGCAGCTGTAGGGACATTAGGCAGAGGGGTGTTGGTTGAAACCTCCGGATTACAGCATACAGCTTGGAGAGTTCTGGTATGGGTCCCCAGATAGGAGCCGTGGGAGATGGTGGTTATAAAAGGGCAAGGGAGCAAAGGGAACAGGAGGGCAGGGGAGGCTAGAGGCAGGAAGAAAAAGAGACAAATCCATACACACAGGTTTCCAACACAGTATGTACTAAGTCATTTAAGCATTCACTATAAAATGTTCAGAAATCCCAGTTTCAAGAATCATTTCTCACAAATGGGCAGAGCTATTTTTATATTCTTGGAGGAAGTGCTTTAATGATGATCTTACCATGTAATTAGTTCAACCGCAACTTCAGAAGACACTGGATCCTCGGCTATTGTTAAGAAGGGGAACCAAAGAAGTATTCCCCACCCTCCAGGAATTTACTGTATGGCAAGTCCAGACAACCCAAGATGAGACATTTAGATTATGTGATACAGGCAGCAGCTCTGCTTTATAGCACAGAGAAGGAAAAATAAAGCTGAATTTTCAGATTTGCACTTTCAACTAGATTCCCAATGGAGAGTAAATGAAAGATGGCAACAGGAACAACGACTGAATTATGACACATCCTTTAATGTTCTTTAAAGTGGGTATGTGGGTTTTTTTAATAGATCTTTTCTGGCGTATAACTGCTTCACAATACTGTGTTAGTTTCTGTTGCACAACAAAGTGAATCAGCCATATGTATACATATATCCCCATATCCCCTCCATCTTCAGCCTCCCTCCCACCCTCCCTATCCCACCCCTCTAGGTCGTTGCAAAGCACGAAGCTGATAAGTCATTTACTGCAGAATTATTCATAAGAAGAATCTCTCTGCTATATTACTGTTGTATGCTAACATGCTACTTCAATGCCTTAAGGACCCGCATCTTAATTTTTTCTTTAGCCTGAAAAACTGTATGACTACATTAACTATTTGATATATCCCTGCCAAATAAAAAGTGGAAAGAACACTTTCACTCCAAAATTTTAGAGGTTATCTTCCAACAGATAATCAAGAAGGAAGTCATCTCATACACTCCCACAATCTCTGTGGTTTGTTAGTATGGGTTTTTCAAATTAATCCCAGTTCCAAGAAAAAAAAATTTTTTTTTGGCTGCTTTTGGTTCTTCATTGCTGCACGCGGGCTTTCTCTAGTTGTGGCGAGCAGGGGCTACTCTTCCTTGCGGTGCGCGGGCTTCTCATTGCAGTGGCTTCTCTTATTGCGGAGCACGGGCTCTAGGCGTGCGGGCTTCAGTAGTTGCGGCACGCGGACTCAGTAGTTGTGGCTAGCGGGCTCTAGAGCGTAGGCTCAGTAGTTGTGGCGCACGGGCTTAGTTGCTCCGCAGCATGTGGGATCTTCCCAGACCAGGGCTCAAACCCGTGTCCCCTGCATCGGCAGGCGGGTCCTTATCCACTGCGCCACCAGGGAAGCCCCCAAGAAAAACTTTTACAGGATCTTTAACAGCACACACACACACACACAAAAGACATCTATGTCTCTTCCTTTTCGTGGAAGTTGAGGCTATTTTTGCCCCAAAAGCGAAAAAACAAGAGGTATCAAAGGCCCTGACATCCTCTCTAAAACCATAGCTAAAGCTTTACCTCCACAACCTCCACTCCCATCCACTGTATCTATAAGCACACAACTTCAGCAAGCGTCCTCCTGAGCTTGACCTTTACCAGGAAAAGAAAGTGATTCAACAAGAGACCCACTTCTGGTTAATTTGGGCTATATGAGAACATCCAAACAAGGTATTCCTCCCTTTTCTCCCAATCATGAGATTTCCAGAGTCTGAACAACAGCCATCAAACATTAAGTTCACTAGTTAACAGTAATGAGGGGCAAAAAAAGCCCAAGTGTGCACTTCTTCTCTTCCTCATCTTTTAGGACAAAGTACTATACCTTGATAAACCTGAGATCAAGAGTGCAAAGCTAAAAGCAGCCAGAATTCATTTGACTATTAAAATGGGACTTCCACAAGAATTGCTCAGAAGTGGAATGGGCTGCCATATTATGAGTGAAGCAGGATGTTTAAAGGTGAAGAGCAGGTCTGAGCTTCACAGGTGGGCAGACGTGGCTTCAGTTCTCAGGTCCTTCCGTCTAAGGTCACATACCAAATAACAACTTAAATCTCATGTTCTTCATTTCTAAAATGGGAAGAGTTGGCGCAACGACTCTGGGCCAGGCATTCTTCTAAGCTTCCTACACATGTAATCCTCGTGGAATCCTCAAAACAACCCTAAAAGATAGGTACTATTACATTCCTTTTACCAATGAGGAAACTGAGGCACAAAACGATTAAACAACTTGCCCAAGGTCAAATGGCAAACAAATAGGGAGCTGAGATTCTGTCAGACGATCTTGCTCCAGAACCTGTGCCTTTAATTGCTATACCATTGCTATATTATAAGGCTATTAAAAGATTAAATGAAATAATGTACACAGCACATGAACTGACAGTCATTCAAAAAATCGTAGCTACCATCGCAGTTAATTATCAGTGACATAAAAATAATAACAATATTTTTATTATGTATATTATACAGTCTATATAATTATATTATTGTTCTCAAGCTGAACGTGTTAGACACGTTCAAACAGAAGCTGGATGTCTCTACAGAATGATCTCTAGGATTCTTTTCCATTCTATGACATTATTCCATGGTAGGTCAGTCTGGTTCTTTGAACTTTATGATATCTTAGATCTATATTCTTCCTTGGGCCAGGTCCCACAATCCCATTACCACCTGACAAAACTCCAGCCAAAGAAAATGTAGGTGGCTTTGAATATTCTGGAAACCACATCTGCAAGAAGGAGACTAAACTATTAAAAATGGAAGACTTGGGCCACTGTTTAAATTTTCAAGATGCAGCTTAAGCTGTCAATACAAGCATCTGCTGAATTCTTAAGTTCCAGCTCCATCTGGAGACTGCCCAACAGAAAGGATTTGAGTTCTCTATTTCTTTTCTGTTATTGTGTTAGGCAAGAGACAGACATCTCTATGAGCTGGTGTCTCTCCAAGCAAGTCACCAGGGATAGGATCTCTGAAACCCAGAGAGTAATGTCAGCAATGGTACAGTTTCTCCAACAAAACTGCCTCATTATAGATTCCCTTCTTGGCACGACTCGTGTTTTCAAAAATAGTAGCCCAATTTCACAAGCAAGTTGGAACCTACGGATCCTGACTTCTAAAATACTGCATTCCTTCTGGTGTTAGTAATGCTCAAAGTATGTCTCTCAAAATTACTTGTCAAGCTGTCCTTTAAACAGGGCCAATGACTTTCCTCCTGAGACAAAAGCATGAGAACCAGAAGCCCTGGAGAATGAGAATCATTATTTTACTGACATGTTTAGCAATGAACTTAGAGTGGTTCCCACTTTACCCATCAATGCCCCTCCCCTTGGTGATTAGAATGCTCATGCTTCAAAAGATGTTAGAGCTGGACCATCTTTAAATTTAAAAGAATTTTCATATTATGAAGTTTTCCGCACAGTGACCGCATGGTTCAATCATGAAAAATTACTTTTAAGGAGAAAATCAAAAGTTACGTTACTAATTTATAATCCTAGGCTTGGACAGACATTACTAATTTAAGCAATAAAATTATGGGTTTTTGTGTTTAAAATATAAATATCAAAATATATATGACTGTCATTTCTCAATGATTAAATTGTGAAACTATGCTTTCCTGCAATGCTTAAATATAGGCAACTGAACTATTCAGTAAAAGAATTAAATTAATTTGTGTCCATAATTTTAAAGGTTTTTCAAGGAAAAAGTCTAAAACATTTAATTTTCATTTGATTCCTATTATCCAGCTTCCAATGTCAGAAATCAATCATAAAGAAGTTTAAATTATTTTTCCATCACACATGCACGTGTGGGCAGACATGCACACATGACTGAAGTCCACTTATGGTGCGGGCGTGAGTCAGAACTGAGACTCAGGTGTGCTTGGGTCTGGTTCTGATGATGCTGCGAAGTCAGTCGTAACCCTTTGATCAACCCATTCACCTCACTGTGACTCAACTTCTTCAACTGTAAAACTAAGGGACTGGATGATTTCACAGGTCCCTTCTAGTTCTATAACCTTTCTAGAAGGTTCTCATTCTTCCCTTTTCATCCTTCTCATTAATGAAAGAAATAAATTTCTACTAGAAATGGATTCATTTTCACTTTCCACTAGCCATTATTTCTCTTTAACTGAAGAGTTAGTTCCTAAAAAAAAGAGTATGACTAACCCAAGAGGCAGATTCTTCTATTCTGTAACACCTGTTTCAGTGGCTTTGTCAAGCTCATTTGGCAAGCAATCAACTCTTGCCTAATAAACAAAGAAAAAAAGGTAACCAGAGGCAGGCAATAGGAAACAAAGGAAGATAAAGAAGAGAGAGAAGGAAGGAGGACTGACAGAGAAAGTATGTTGCTAAGAAAGAAAGATGACTTGTGGATAAGTTACCATAGTTACTAGGCGAGGTCATCCCCACTCATTATGCCACACAAGCCTCTCAACACCATTGAAAGGTAGGTATATCTATCTCCGTTTCATAGATTGGAAAACTGCAGCTCAGAGAGTTTAAAAACCTTGGAGAAAGCCCCACAGCATGTAGCTAGCTCAGTTCGGATCCATCCACATCATGTCTGAAGACAGAGCCCATCCTTTCCAGGGGAAGGGAAGGGAAGTAATGCCTACAGAGTGGAACGACAGTACTTACTGCAGGTCATATATTATATAAGACTCTTCACATCCATCATCTTTACAACAGTCATGTAGTAAGAAATTAAGTACTATTAACCTCATTTTCCAAATGAGAAAAGGTGGGCCCAGAGAGGCTAACTTGCTCAAGATGATAACAACTGGGGGGTGGCAGAGCCAAGATTTAAACTCAGAGCATCCCAACTCAAAGCGAGTTTCATGCTGTGTTTCTTACGGAAAAGATCACAAAATTACAGCTTAGAAAGCTTCTACCTACACAGGATAGGCGTAAAAGTGTTGCCTCTGAGTCCAGCCTGCAGTTGTTTCTTCCTTCTGTTCCTCTGGAGAGGGCTGGGGCAGCAGCTACATTTCTTTAGGAGCTGCCACCAGTACTCAAGGCAAAAACTATACAAAGTGACTTCTGCACAGAACGCTATCAGGATTCTGCTCTTATCAAAGTCTTCTGGGCAACAGGCCCTTTAAGTAACAATGGTCTGATCAGCTCCTCAAGGAGCCCACATTCCAAGGAAATGTCTCAACCTGACACATTTCCAAGTAACAGGCATTCTTAATTATTGAGCCAGGAAGAAATAACTACAGCAATGTGGAAGAAATACACTGTCTCACTAGCAAGGCTGGAAACAAATTCTTACCTGTTCTAATGTAAAGAAGTTTCAGGAGGAATGGCTAAATTATGGCTTAGTAACATTACTCTTTGGGTGAGACTGTTAAACCCAGGGCTCTTTTTGTCAATGCAGCAATAGGAAGCAAAGTCTGTCCAGAGAGCTATAAAAAGTTTGCAAGCTGCACACAATAAATATTTCCACCCTTAGAAACATAGTTTTCACCTTTTGCTATGAAATTTGGGGGCTTTTAAAATTTCTTTCTGGACTTCCCTGGTGGCGCAGTGGTTGAGAATCCGCCTGTCAATGCAGGGGACACGGGTTCGAGCCCTGGTCTGGGAAGATCCCACATGCCGCGGAGCGGCTGGGCCCGTGAGCCACAATTACTTAGGCTGCGCGTCTGGAGCCTGTGCTCCGCAACAAGAGAGGCCGCGATAGTGAGAGGCCCGCGCACCGCGATGAAGAGCGGCCCCCGCTTGCCACAACTAGAGAAAGCCCTCGCACAGAAACGAAGACCCAACACAGCCATAAATAAAATAAATAAATAAAATCATGGCCTTTAACCTCAAAAAAAAAAAAAATTTCTTTCTATCAATATGAGGGCATACTCTGAAGTCTCTGGTCTTTTAATTATAGAAGTAGAAAAGCATATTAATTTTAAGTGATTCTAAAAACCCAAAATAATTTTTTCCAGACATCAATAAGAGACGCAACAATAAGAGATGCTGTTCTAGGGAAGCAATAGCTATAAACTGAAAACCTACACTCAGAGGTTATAGAAAGAAGATGGATGGATGGATTCAAGTTTTTACTCAACATTTCAGAAATCATCAGTTTAAAAGTTTATAACTGGGGAAAAACAAAGCCAGGAATGCACAGACATGTTTAAATTCCACTATTTCCCAGTGGTATCCTAGTCATTTCTTCCCAAAAGAAAGAAAATTGGAAAACCACCGTCTACAGAAGGAAATAGTAACAAATGTTGCAGATGCTGTTTGAGAATACCATGTACTCAGCCACCTGAGAAAGGGCGGAGGTGACCTCAAGCTAGGTAAGTGCGAAGAACAGAGCTACAAGTACCTCCAGTGATATACTCTGCCCAACAGCAGCAAAAGAAACAACAGCCAGGACCATGGAGACTGGTCCAGAGACAGCGAGCCAAGTGAGCTGGGCACCTCACTAGGGACTCGCTCTTGTTGACCCAGTGTTCCAGTGACTCAGATTCCTGCAGCCCCTTTCTGCTGGCCCTTTGTCAATTTGGGAATCCCCACAGCAGCAGAATTTACCTTCTCTGAGAATAACCAAACCCCAGCAATTGGCTCTAGCAGCCTCTGGTCCAGCTTTGGCCCCAAACCACATGACTCACCACAGACCTCTATACCAAACTCTTCCCAGTGCCATCCCAGTTGGGTAAACGGGTTGCTGACACTTGCCCCTTGGATGGCCCTGCCATGGGATTCCCTCTTGTCCCGTCTTGAGCATGGTGATCTGGCCAAAACACTGGAGCCCATACCACAAAGGGCAGCTAGGAAGTTCAGCAAGCCATAGGTGGGGCTGACTCTCTAGTCTTCAATGATTATGGGATCTGAAATCACAGAATGCACTGTATAGCACTGTATACTGAAACTTCCTACTGATTCTTGAAGGCACCATGAGAAATCATAAGAAAACTATGTATTTTTGTGATATTTAATCATACAGTGTATACTAAATTCATTTTCATTTTTGCATAGTATTCCATTGTATAAATAACTGCCAAAATACTAGGCATTCTACTATTAATTGAAAAAAAAGTTTTAAGGCAGTAATGAGCACACATGACTGTGTGTACACAAGTGTGCAAATGCGATGAACACATGCACAAATACATGTGCTTATTATTGATTAAATGCAAGTGGATTTCAAATGCTCCAGTGTAATAAAGGTCATAAATTTCTTGATCATGAACCTTCCTAGCCCATGTTGCTCCTTAATAATACTTTAGAGCATTGCAACTTTTCCTTCTTTTGCACAGTGACTGGATAGTCTAGTGTGTTTTCTGCTCTTCCTCGTATTCAGAGTGTCCAGAGCTGGAACACGGTAGGCTCACAATAGTGATGTGTTCGATGGAAAGAATTGAAGGGAAAAGGGAGGGAGGGGAAAACACTGATCAATACAAACTAGAGTCTTCCAAAATATCTCATGAAACAGAAAGGGCTTATACAGGAGCTTAAGGAGAAAAAAAAAGCATGGAAGAAAGGTGAAAAGACAGTAGTTAAAGCAGCATTTTAAAGGAATGGAAGCTGCCTTAAGTATTCTTAGCAGGGAAAGGGGTTTGGTGAGGGAGGAAGCTGGGAGACCTGGCAGCTAGAAGCAGTCTCTGGAGCCCTCACACCGCATCCCAGCTGTTCATACATTAACCTTTTCCCGAGAGCCTGGCATCTCTATCTGCTACTTTCTTGGGCTAGAATGCCTGGGATTGAATCCCTGCCACTTGGCTGTGTGGGCTTAAGGGAAATGACACCCTCTCAGCTCCTCAGTTTCTTCTACTGCAAAGTGAGGATAATATAAAACTCACCTCATAGAGTCACCGTCAGCATTAAATGAGTCAATATACATAAAATTCTTAGAATGGTATTGGCACACAACGCTCAATAACTGTTGTATGCTAGTAATATTTTTGTTATTATTACTATTGTCATTATCTTTGAAAACTGGCTAAAAGTGTCACTTCTCTCTGAAACTTTTAACTCCTGCTGCCTAGCAACACTGCCCCCTTCCCATGTGTCCCACTTTACTGATCACAGCACTTACATCCCACTTTAATGCACTTCATTTCATACTTGACTTCAGTTGTTTAAGGGCAAGGGCTATACTTTACCTGTATTTGAATCCCCAGGGCTATCATTTAAGGAATCAACTGTATCACCAAGGCCACTCCTTTGAAGTTTATGTGTCATTTGGGAGAGAGGGAGAAGAGGATGGTTGAATTGAAGGAAAAGGAAGTTCCTAGATAAAAGTACACATATTTGGTCCCTTTGGGCCTAGACCCAGCTAGGATTTGTGTGTATGTGTATTAAGAAATAGGCTTCTAGGAGGGAGGGGCAAGATGGCGGAAGAGTAAGACGCGGAGATCACCTTCCTCCCCACAGATACATGAGAAATACATCTACACGTGGAACTGCTCCTACAGAACACCCACTGAACGCTGGCAGAAGACGTCAGACCTCCCAAAAGGCAAGAAAATCCCCACGTACTTGGGTAGGGCAAAAGAAAAAAGAAATAACAGAGACAAAAGAATAGGGACGGGACCTGCACCAGTGGGAGGGAGCTGTGAAGGAGGAAAGGTTTCCACACACTAGGAAGCCCCTTCGTGGGCAGAGACTGCGGGTAGCAGAGGGGGGAAGCTTCGGAGCCACGGAGGAGAGCGCAGCCACAGTGGTGCGGAGGGCAAAGCGGAGATTCCCGCACAGAGGAGCGGTGCCGACCAGCACTCACCAGCCCGAGAGGCTTGTCTGCTCAGCCGCCGGGGCGGGCGGGGCCTGGGAGCTGGGGCTCGGGCTTCGGTGCTAGCCGGGAGGGAGTCCGGGAAAAAGACTGCAGCTGCCAAAGAGGCAGGAGAATTTTTCTTGCCTCTTTGTTTCGCGGCGCGCAAGGAGAGGGGATTCAGAGCGCCGCCTAAACGAGCTCCAGAGACGGGCGCGACCCGCGTCTATCAGCGCGGACCCCACAGCAACAGGGACGCAGAGGGAAAAACGGAGAGATTCCCGCACAGAGGCTCGGCGCCGAGCAGCACTCACCAGCCCGAGAGGCTTGTCTGCTCACCCGCCGGGGCGGGCGGGGGCTGGGAGCTGAGGCGCGGGCTTCGGTCGGATCCCAGGGAGAGGACTGGGGTTGGCTGCGTGAACACAGCCTGAAGGGTCTAGCGCACCACAACTAGCCGGGAGGGTGCACGAGAAAAAGTCTGCAGCTGCCGAAGAGGCAGGAGACTTTTTCTTGCCTCTTTGTTTCGCGGCGTGCAAGGAGAGGGGATTCAGAGCGCCACTTGGGCGAACTCCAGAGACGGGCGCGAGCCGCGGCTATCAGCGCGGACCCCAGAGACGGGCATGAGACGCTAAGGCTGCTGCTGCCGCCACCAAACAGCCTGTGGGCGAGCACAGGTCATCCTCCACACCGCCCCTCCCGGGAGCCTGTGCAGCCCGCCACGGCCAGGCTCCCGTAATCCGGGGACAACTTCCCCGGGAGAGCGCACGGCGCGCCTCAGGCTGCTGCAACGTCACGCCGGCTTCTGCCGCCGCAGGCTCGCCCCGCCTCCTCCGTACCGCTCCCTCCCCCCGGCCTGACTGAGCCAGAGCCCCCGAATCAGCTGCTCCTTTAACCCCGTTCTGTCTGGGCAGGGAACAGACGCCCTCAGGGGACCTACATGCAGAGGCGGGTCCAAATCCAAAGCTGAACCCCGGGAGCTGTACGAACAAAGAAGAGAAAGGGAAATCTCTCCCAGCAGCCTCAGAAGCAGCAGATTAAAGCTCCACAAACAACTTGATGTGCCTGCATCTGTTGAATACCTGAATAGACAACGAATCATCCCAAATTTAGGAGATGGACTTTGGGAGCAGGATATATTAACTTTTCCCCTTTTCCTTTTTTTTTGTGAGTGTAGATGTGTATGCTTCTGGGTGAGATTTTGTCTGTATAGCTTTGCTCTCACCGTTAGTCCTAGGGTTAGGTCCGTCCGTTTTTTTTTTTTTTTTTTTTTTGGCTTAAAAATTTTTTTTTTCCCTAATAAATGTTTTCTTAATAATTTTTTTTCCTTATTTTCTCTTTTTAAAAAAATTTTTAATAAGTTTTTTCATATTTTTTATTTTAAAAAAATTAAAAAATTTTTTTTCTTAATAAATTTTTTCTAAATAATTTTTTTCTTATTTTTAGTATAAAAAATTAATAAATCTATTTTTAAAAATTAAAAAAAATTTTTTTTCTTAATAAATTTACTCTTAATAATTTTTTTTTCTTATTTTTTATTATAATTGCTTTATTTTATTTTATTTTATCCTCTTTTTTTCTTTCTTTCCATTTTTTCTCCCTTTTATTCTGAGCCGTGTGGCTGAAAGGCTCTTGGTGCTCCAGCCAGGCATCAGGGCTGTGCCTCTGAGGTGGGAGAGCCAACTTCAGGACACTGGTCCACAAGAGACCTCCCAGCTCCACGTAATACCAAACGGCGAAAATCTCTCACAGATCTCCATCTCAACATCAAGACCCAGCTTCACTCAACGACCAGCAAGCTACAGTGCTGGACATCCTATGCCAAACAACTAGCAAGAGAGGAACACAGCCCCATCCATTAACAGAGAGGCTGCCTAAAATCATAA